>NW_028275161.1:22290169-22593551 GCF_013281855.1 Momordica charantia
TTTTCTAGAAAATAAAGGAATTAAACCTCGCAACATTGTTGTCATGTCTTTTACTTTTTATTTGTCAGCGTTCTCTTTCAGAATCAGAACTCAGGTCAAGAAGTTGTGAACAATCGACTAGAATTTGAACAGGAAGAAGAAACGTGAGTATATTTTACACGATTTTCTTTTACAGAAATCGTGTGATTTGTTGTTCTGTCTTTTCCTGTCAGTGATCTTCAGAATCAGAACTGTGAACACGAAGAAACGTGAGTATATCTTCTATGATTTTTCTTTTATAGAAATTTTGTGACCATAGGAGGAACTAAACCTCAGAATGGATCTGTCAAATTTTTTTTTTCCTTTTTCTTCTTTCAGTGATCTTCTTCAGAACTCTGGTCAAGAAGTTTTGAAGAATCAACCAGAACAGGAAGAAATGTGAGTAGCCTCTACGATTTGTTTTCGATTTTAGTTTCTCTGACAACAATAATGTTAACAGTTTGAGTATGTTCTTTCACAGTGATGTTACAGAGCAGTTTAACACCTCCTTGTCTCAGCGTGTTCACTGTGTTTACCATATTTTCCGATCTATAAATTGCCCCTTCATCACCAAGGAGGAGCTGATGCACAAGATATTGTCTCGATGTCTTGACATCACAGAGAGCAGTATGCATCGGTTTATAATAAGTTGCTATAATCAAACTTATTTAAATTTAACTCGAGCTCTCCCTAGGAGAAGTGGAAGAGCTGTTGGAGCAGCTTGTAAATCTGGTTCCTGAATGGATCTCCAGAAGATCGTTCCTAGGTGGCGATGTTTTCTGGTGAGTGTTCAACGTTCAACAATATTTCATTTCATATATAGATATAGATAGTATATGAGAGCTATAGAATATAAAGTTACATTGATAATTGAGTAATTGACTTAAAGTAAATCATATACTAAGTTATTTGTTTACACATCCTTTATTTGTGTTATTAATAACTGCATTCTGACTGTCAGCATTAACAGGTCAATAACTATAGAATCTGTGTTGGAGAAATTTGATCAAATTTGAGATTTTTTTTTTTTTTTTTTTTTGGTTATAGCAGATTTAAATCTTAGGCTATTGCTTCGCTCTGATGAGCTTACACGTTTGTGTTGGATTGGATTGTAATAGACTGAAAATATGAGTTTGCACTTCTGTTTTGGACTGTAATAGATGCAAAATGTAAGTGTAGATTGACTATATCTTTTCAGATTTTATTGTACTCTCCTAGTATTACTGTGTTTTTAGATGGACATGGTCTGCATAGGCAACATGAGCATAGGCTTGACGGTAATTAAAAAAAAAAAAGTTTAGTTGTATATCAATATGAACCTTTCGTGTTTTTTGGGATTCTTTTGATTAATGAAAATTTGTAGTGAACTTTAATGGTTGAAATTTTTGTAATATTTTAGTAAATATTTGTAGATTTCATTTTTAGTTAAAGTACTTATATATTTATTATAATTATTATAATTTTAAATACTTATATATTTTATCTAAAGGTGCTTTCTTAGTTTTGACATAAACCCAAATGTAACTTTTTTATATATATATATATATATATATATATATATAACACGTTTATTTGTGAATTAAAAATATAACAATTGAATATATAATAATTTTATAAAAATAAACTTTTAAATTGCATAAAAATTTTAACGTTTAGATTATGATAAATACATACGAATTTTAATTAATTAATACTTATTTTCGCACCTAGGGTGTTGTTGTAGTGTGGCAGAGGCATTAGTGTTGATACCTAGAATTCATGTTTGATCCTTTTATGTATTGGAAAAAAAAAATATATTAACGATACTTACTTCCTTCCTCACAATTCATGTGAAACATGATGAAATGACAATGTGTTGGTACGTAGGGGAGAAAAAATCCACTTGGAAAAAACATACTTCTTTTATTCATCCTATAATTAACCTCTATGAATAAATGTCATAATTTATCTATAAATAAATGTCATCGGCTATTTTTTATAGATAACTTATTTATATTATTATGATTCTAAATCACAATTCAAATAATACAATATAATATATATCATAATTTAAATAACATAATCAAATAATAGTTCGATCAACATTATCTAATTATATATAAAAAGGATTTTAATTTTAAATGTTAATATCCACGTAAATGTCAAATGTCTACATTTTAATATCTATATATCTTTTAAAAATGTACTTAAATCAATAAATTCAATGAAAATTTCACACTTTTAAGTTTTAACATTAGATAAAACTTTTTTATCAGTGGTATTATAAAATTAAAATCATGTCAGTACTAATTTATTTAATTTTTACAAATATCCATTTATCTTATCTCGTTGATGTCACATCTATAAAGGAAGGAATCCAGGAAAAAGTACCAGCAACAAAAAGTTTTGTTACAAATCAACTTGTGATGTTCATAGAAAAGTAATAATGGAAATGTTGATAGAAATTAAAATAATCAGTGGACTGGTGCGTTAAAATTATTATTTTATCCCAATTAACAACAATTCAACTAGTTAAGTTGTCCTTACCAACTCGTTGAAGGTTGTCTGTAAAAAAAAAAAAAAAAAAAAAAAATTCGTTGGAGGTTGAAATCCCAGCCCATTTGAACTCGAAAGAGAAAAATAGGGAATTGTTCTTCTCTCTCCATCTCACACGCTGTCTCGCTCTTCCATTTACTTTATAGAGTGGGACTGCAGGAAATCGAGAAACTCAATCATCGAACCAAATTAACTCAATCGAGTCTGAACTAAAACCTGTGGATTGAAGATAAACAAGAACTTCGAATTTATCGACTATCGACAGCAAAGCTCGAACAGATTCCGATAGAGCAGTAGAAGATTGAAGCTATTGGCCACTGGAAAAGAAACCGCTCTCAATCGCTGTACTTCCTCCGCTACTCCCTCGATAATTTAAATGGGTCAGTTATCTTCTGGCGGTCTTAGTTAATCGCTCTCGCTTTTATTTTATTTTATTTTTTTTGTTTTGTTATGTTGGCAATTCAATCTCCGCTCGCTATTTCCTCCTATTTTAGGGAAGTTATTATATATTATCTTGTGAAAGTGGGGAGTTAATTTATCATCTATGTACTTTATCTATTTTGTTTGTCTATTTTGAGTTGCGTATTAATTAAGAGATTGCGGGGCAGAAATATTTCCATTTTTGGCAACTATTGACTGTTGTAGATTTCTGCGTTTCCCTGTAATCTGAACCTCGTCGCTATATTTGGGCGCGGATTGTGTCTAAATTGGTATAGTTCTTAAATTGAGATATTTTTCCTCTGATGTTTCCGGGTCTAGTCAAATTTAGTACTACGCTTTCTCAATGGTTCTAATTGCCTGATTAAATTTCAAGGGAGTAATACCTATGCGTGTTTTCTTCTTCGTCCTGTGTTCATAATATTCTGTGCAATCTATACTTCTTTCCCCTTCGCAAGTAGTTGGGAGATTTGGCTGTCTTTGTTGAACGACTTTCTTTTGACTGGTAATAGAATTTAATTTAACGAGTTTCGGATGCCACAGCTTTTTGTTGTCTTGATCGAGAAAATCCGTTTCAAGGAGAGGTTGTTTTATATCTGGGTTTTCTCCCTCAATGCATCTTATTCACTTATTCATTGGTTTCTTGCCATTAGCTCGTGTTTATGTCTGACAATGTTATGTCATTTAGTTGGGTGGCCTGCGATATGACGTTTTAATAAATGACATTTCACTCCGGAAAATGGGTTTGTTGGTCTCTTAATCAAAGCTCTTTTTGTATTTGGTCTTCCGAGAAGTTTGAGATTTCTGACCTTTCTACATTCTCGCTGTTTGTTTTGCAAGAATCTGCCTGCATATATTTGATGATCGCATGAGAGTTGTTTTGTTTGAAATTCTAATTTTATGGTATCATGATCACCCTCAAGGCTGGCCGCAGATAATAAATTTAACCAAAGGTCCTAGGTTTAAGCCTTAGATCAAAAGCTTAGTAACTTGAATTTTTGTTGTCTCCCAAAGTTGGCCTTGGGTGGCAAAGCCTCATTAGGGGTTAGTAGGCCGAGCCATGAGCATAATCCAAGAGTGGAGCTCCCGATGGTGGTTATAAAAAAATATATTGTGGTACTGGTATCGGGATCAGAACATTGGTTCTCATTTCAACTGGATTTAGATTTCTTGAGCTATTATTTAACAGTTTTCTTGTTGCATTGAGTTGCAGTTGCTTACTTTCATATAATAAAATAGTCAGTTATTGTTTCGAGTCAATCTTTATTTAAAAAAAAAATTGTTGTTGGCCCCATCCCATGTTAGATCTTCATTTTCCTATTCTAATTATACGTTGATATTCTGTTTTTTTGGCATCATTCTGAATTTATGATCAAACTAATACCATCGTGTGACGTGTCAAAGCATTGTCATTAAGACATAATATGAAAATTTTATCAAACATTTTATTGTTTCTTTTTGCCTATTTAGCTGCTTGGTAGTTCTTCAGGTCTCTCTTTTTGTTATTTATTTTCTTGGGTGTATTGTATATTTAATGTCAAGGTAAAAAATCAGTGTACAATATCTTAGTATATAATCTTTTTCCGGAGTCCCTTGGAAGTATACCTCAAGAAGTTTTATCTTTGAACTGTTGTAATGGACAGGTACAGAAAACGATGCAGTGTGCTCTTGAAAGAAGAATTAGCGATCTTCAGAAAATTCCAGACAAAGGAAAGGAGTTATTAGAAGTTAGATTTCAGGAAGACAATTGCTCCAGAAGAATTAAGGTCACAAAATTAAGCAGATTCTACTTTATTTGTTATCGCTTTTGGTGTGCATAAAATTTTGTGTCTGAATATGTTCTTTTCAATTGTTATCCTTCCTTCATTCAGGATTCCGAAGTTTCTTCTCTTGCATGGAGGAACTTCTTTGATTACAGGTAATTCTTTAGTCGTACAATTGTTGATCTTTGACTTTGTTCTGTTTCATTATTTCAACCTGGAAGAACTTGTTGGTTGTTATTATTTTACTTATTTACCCCTTTACTGTTTCAGATGTGCCGTTCTCAGTTTTCTTACACTTGAATCTGATGGACCCTGGAAAATTGTTGCACCACCACTGCAATACCTAGATTGCTTGCATGCGAGCTGTCTGCCTCAAATGAATCAGTTTGCAGCTGAGAGAAAATTGGTGCAAAAAGGCCCTGCCTCTAATGGTACATATTCAATCAATTCATTCAGATGTAGAAGCTTGCTGGAGTCGAATAAAAAGTTATTGGATAGTAAAGCAATCAAGTCGTTGAATGAACTCTCTGGCAAGTTCTCTTGCAGGAGTTCATGCTCCAGCTCTGCTCTGATTTCAAGTGACTCTAGTGCAATCTCTGACATCCCCATTGGTGGAGCTAAAATGCATAGATATGGGAAGAAAAATCCCAGAAAGAAGGCAAAAAAGAAAGGAATCGAATGTAAGAAGATATCTTGTGATTTTGTCTGTGCTGAAACAGAAGTCTCATCTGAGGATTCTGCCCGTGGAAGTTTATTGTTAGAAGCTTGCGGCAATAATGATTTGAATCCTGGAGATGGTTCTGTTTCTTGTTCAACTGCACAAGAAACTTTCCTGCCAGATATTAGGGCCAGTAAAAATTATTTTGATGGAAATTCTGAGAGGATTATTCAGCCACTTGGAACCGTACATTCAATATCCTCTGAAACTGTTGAGGGGGATGCATCTCAGGTTCTACCTTCTGCAACACAGAATCTTAGTGGGAATTATAATGTGTGTGGATCTGAAAATCAGCCTCTAGTCAAAGTAACTGGTTGCTCTCATTTCGATGGGGGAGTTGATCCAAGAGAGAGGTTGTTTGTTGGCTGTTGCGGTGATTTTCGCTCTAAGGGCTTTTCTGACAATAATTCCTCAGAGTCTCAATGTGTTAGTTCAAACAGTGACTATGATGGTCTCAACTTGAAATTAAATGAAAAGGAAAGTTTTGGAGTTGGTCTACTGGAAGAAAAAAATTCCCCCTCTAGAGAGAATTATTGTTCTCGTCATATCTCGGTAAGAGATGAAGTAGATGTAAATGCTGAAGTGGAGAGAGCTAAGCATGGTATTCAGGGATGTACTAATAGTGAAACTCGTTTGGTTTTACCTGGAAAGAAAACTAAACAAAATAAAAAATTGACTGGGAGTTCTAAGATCAATAGATTTGGAATTGTGGGAAATTCACAAAGGCGTACAGGGAAGGAAAACAATCATACTGTCTGGCAAAAGGTTCAAAAGAATAATAGCGGTGGATGTTGTGCACAGTTGGACCAGGTAAGTCCTATCTGCAAACAGTTTAAAGGCAATTGTAAACCTGTTGGCGTGCAAATTCCAAAGGTTAAGGATAGAAAAACTGGGAACAGAAAACAGCTGAAAGACAAAAGTTCCAGGAAGTTAAGAAGAAAAAATACTTCAGTACAAGATAAGATCTATCGTCCTTGTAAGAGCGGTATTGGTAATAATACCAGTTCAATGGTTGACAAACAACCAAATGAAAGGTTGGATATTCCATCTATGGGCTTTGATATAAGAAGATTAAATAGTGCTTCAAAATCTCAGCTTCAGAATGATAATACTGGTAAATGCTTGACTTCTGAATCATTTGAAAGCACACAGGCTTGTCTAGATGGATTGATGTCAGATGAACTTGTCTCCGATGGTTTGAATAGTCAAAGAGTAGAGAATGAGTACAGCTCATCATCAAGGTCATGCAACTCCTTAGATCAGTCAAATCTGTTAGAGGTTCATTCTCCTATTTACCTTCCTCATCTTTTCTTTCAGAGAATTGATCAAGTAACACAAGGAAGTTCTCTTGCTGAACACAGCAAGCACAACAACCATTCCAGATCACCTCTTCAAAACTGGGTTCCAAGTGGGGCAGAGGGTTCCAGATTAACCACCTTGGCCGGACCTGATTCTTCAT
Organism: Momordica charantia; assembly: GCF_013281855.1. Taxonomy (NCBI): domain Eukaryota; kingdom Viridiplantae; phylum Streptophyta; class Magnoliopsida; order Cucurbitales; family Cucurbitaceae; genus Momordica; species Momordica charantia. The sequence goes on from NW_028275161.1 coordinate 22,297,101, forward strand.
CTCTTAAATATGTAAATAAGCTACCTGCTGAGTTAGGGACTTCAGAAGAATCAATTCAAGAAAGAGTCGTTTGTGACTTACAAGATCCTGTTTCTGTTGTAACTGAAGTGAGTAAGAGTTCTAGAGATGGGAATCATGGTCCTCTAGAAGATGAATGTGAGGTGCAGAAGATGTGTGATCATGATATAACCACACTACAGGACCATAGTTGTGAGCTCGATATGGATGAACATTTTAATTGCAAATCCTCATGTGAAGATGCATCTAAAATGGAACAGGCAGTGAATAATGCATGTAGGGTGCAATTGGCATCTGAGGCTGTTCAAATGGAAACTGGTTGTCCAATTGCGGAGTTCGAAACATTCCTTCATCTGTCCTCTCCAGTTATCAGCCAGAGACCCAAGTTAAAAAGTTGTAAAATTTGCCCAAGAAATCTGCTAGGTGATGCAATTCTGTGTAGCCATGAGATTCCCAACATTTCTTTAGGTTGCCTGTGGCAATGGTATGAAAAGCATGGTAGCTATGGTTTGGAAATAAAGGCCAAGGGTAATGAAAATGCAAATAGATTTAGTTATGATAATTCTGCATTCCTAGCGTATTTTGTTCCGTTTCTTTCAGCTGTTCAGCTATTTAAGAGCCATAAAACTCATGCTGGGACAACTGCCAATCCTGCGGGATTAGATTCATGTGTAAGGAATATAAAAATTAAGGAGCCCTCCACTTGTCATCTTCCAATATTTTCAGTTCTTTTTCCCAAGCCTCATACAGATGATGCAAGCATTCCGCTGGTTAGTAGCCAGTTTCATAGTTCAGAGCAACCTTTGGCTTCTGAGAAGACGAAAATTTCTGAACAATCAGTTGACTTAAAATTATCTGGAGAATCAGAACTTGTTTTTGAATATTTTGAAGTGGAACCACCTCAGCAGAGAAGGCCATTATTTGATAAGTAATTTCTCCTACGCTTTTTCTGGAAATTACTAGTGTGATTTTGTTGGTAATATATTTTTGAACTCGAGCCTTTTCTTATTGAAGTTCAATTTGTCATTATTGTCATATATATATATATATATATTTTATAAGAAACAAACTTATCGTAGGAGACTACAAAATGGGAGATGATATCAAGTATATCCCAACAAATTAGCATCATCCCAGGTGTCTCCCCAACCCTCGTAGAGATCCTCTGATTTCTTTCCAACAAGATCTTCCAAAGAGTAGCATTTATTGCACAAGACAATAAAATCTTTGCTTTCCCTCCAACCGTATGACCACAAAGTAGTTGTGCTATTCCAGAAAGAACAAGGTGACCTATTCTTCAAAGAGGAAAAAGGCTGTATCTTCCATTTATTACTGGATTCCAAAAGCCAACCTTGATTAGACGTCCTCCAAGAGGCATACCTGGAGAAGTTGTAGGCCAATGACTAGTGTTACATTCCATCTCTTGTTGCTTTATGTTCATTGAGCCAATAGCCTCAAGGAAATCCTAAATAGCACTAAAACTCCAAAGTTAATAGACAATCCTCCTATCAACCCTCCATAATTTGACTCAAGGAAAAAATGTCTGGATTGGTACACTTGATAAAATCTTTGAAAGCATCCCCTTTCTTCTTGGCGCCACACACATTAAAGCACAAAATCTTCACAATTTAACAATCAGCCAGTCCCTTGTGAAATTTTTGAAGGAAAACTTCTTCCATATTCGATATGGCAGTGGCATCTATTTATATATTTATTCATTACCTTGTGATTTGCCTTTTACCTCTTTATCCATAAGCAATAGCTGATTCATAGTATGCTGGTTTTAAATAAATGGCTGCATTTCAAATTCTGCATTCCAGTTACTTAATATGAGGCTCAACAGAGTGCTGGATATGTTGGTTATCTTAGAAAGTTGTTTGCACATCGCTTTTGGTTGCTAGATTAGAACTGTTTGAGATTGATTTCAGTCCTATTATTTGAATCAGGATACAGCAGCTGGTCGGGGGAGATGGACGTCTGCAAGGAAAAATATATGGGGATCCGACCATGCTCAACTCCATAACTTTGAATGATCTGCATGCTAGATCGTGGTTAGTTGCAACAGACATTTGCAATCATTTGAATGAGTTCCATATTCTACTAGATCATGTGTGACCATATTCTTAAATCTTAACGTATCTTTCCGTCATACAGAATAATATGAATGTCACTGACACGGCACCTGTGAGGACAAAAGAGTGATTTAATTGCTTTTGGCATTTCAGGTACTCAGTGGCATGGTATCCCATTTATAGGATACCAGATGGCAACCTTCGAGCTGCGTTTCTGACTTACCATTCACTAGGACATTTTGTTTGTAGAACTTCTCAACTAAACTCCTCAGATACAGATTCTTGTCTAGTATGTCCAGTTGTGGGTCTTCAAAGTTATAATGCACAGGTAAAATTTTGCTAATTACAACTTCCAATTATAACGTGCTTTAACATTTTGAAGTAGTTTTGTGTATGGTTAAGAAATTGCTAAAGTGAACAAAGAAAAAAAGGATTCTGAAGATTGTATTTACCACTCTCTCTATAAGAAATATGGTAAGAAAAGAATTCTCATATGAAAAATGATGGGCAATGCATGGTTTTCACCATTCAACTTTATCGAGCCTGATTAGCAGCTACCTATTCCTTGTGATCTTCATATTTTGAGCAACCGCTCTCCGGTTTCCAGACAGTACAACAGGAAATGGAGCTGCAACTGCGGTAGTTCCGTTAATTCTGGTTGAAGGGTATATAAATCAGTACATGATGTCTAATCAAACCATTGATTCTTTCTCCTCCACATCTTCAAAGAGGGATGAAAAAGACCTCCTTAGATTCAGCGTAATTGTTACTCCAAGTTATGAATGGTCGCCCCTAAGCATGTTGCTCCTTTGGACAGGCTACTATATACTTTTCTCCGATAACTCATCTAATGTTCTAAGTCGATAAATTGCTTCTGCTGCTGCTTCTGTATATTATTAACAGAGTTGCTAGATTGCTGCATTGCATGAAGATTGATTATGCATCGTTGATAACTGTACTCTTTGTTACATGAGCAGAATGAATGTTGGTTCGAGCCAAGAAATGGTACGTCTGGGTTTGCGTTTAATGTAGATCCTCCTGGAATCCTTGAAGAACGCTTGAGGACGCTGGAAGAGACTGCATCTCTCATGGCCAGAGCCATTGTTAAGAAAGGAAATCTGAACTCCGAAAACACGCATCCAGATTATGAGTTCTTCCTCTCACGGCGACGCTAGGTACATAACCAGAAGTTCCATGCTTAGAACTTATCAAGGAGTTTCTTTCCTGATATCAATATTCTTGAGAATTTAGTTTAGAATAGGACCTTACCTCAAGTAGGATGTAAGAGCAGCTGATCTTAGTTTATCTTTACACAATGTTTTGTTCCTTCTTGTGTGGTACCCTAACTCTTCAGGCAGTTCAGCTTCTTCCATCTTATATATTGGTTTATACCCAAGATTCTTCTCACATAAAAATGAAAAATCTCCTGGGTCTATGGAGATTATAAGAATTTTATTCTACTTATTCAATGTTAAAATTTGTTTGTTCAAGTGCTCGTCACAATATAAGTTTCAACCAAATAAATTTGGTAGCGAACAATAGTAAAACTTTTTTGGAGTGTAGGACAGAAAAGTAAACTAATAAGTCTATTTGAAGTTTAGTAATGTTCATGATGAAGCAATTGACTGTGATTTTTATTAAAAGTATACTTGTATTTTAATCAATTTATTTATTTTATACTAAATGATTCATGCTAATGATTTTTCGTTACGACCTTTCGGTTGGAGATGATATCTTAACTAGTTGAACTAAATTCAGATTGTCGATGCTAAAATTAGTTAATTGGTAGATTTTACTTGATTTTTATTTATTAATGAGCTTATCCGTATTAAAATTGATTCACAAAATTACTTCGCTTAATTTTAAATTTTGACTAAAATGTTAAATAATTAATATAATTGAATTGTAAATGCTGTATTAGTATTTTTCAAGATTATCAGTGGAAAAATCTCAAACAAGACCAAAATTGGGCATGAGATCTCATTCACTCGTTTTTTGCTATTCAAATTTGATACAAACGGTCCCTACAAGACTAATAATTGACAAGATATAGAAATCGAAATGCTATGCTGGACTTTGATTTTGATTATTTATTTTCTTTTTTTGAGAAAATTATTTAATATTAAATGAGTAATATTTTGTTTTTAAATTGAATGTCAATTAGTCTATACGGATTTTGTTATTTCGTTCAATTTTGGTCTACTTAATTTTATTTCTGGTTGTTCAGTAGTCAATTCTCTAGATTTTTAAAAGAATTAATAAATCGGTCTGCCGTCGATTTTATTTTTATATAAAAAAACAGTCCAATTGATCTGATGTCTCCTCGATCGTGGGCACTGAGTTCGCATCTCTGATTCTCTCTCTTTTTTTCCGAATATTTTTTTCTTTTTTATTATTTAGCAAAGGACATTGGATGGCACTTTCTTCTATGCAAAGTGGGACCCACGTTTCCTTCCCATTTTCCAGTAAATAATATTCAAATATAAGAAAACAATACACGTGCCAATTACTGACATACACGTGTCTACTGTCTAGTATACTTTTTTTCTTTTCAATTTTATAAAATACTGTCCAGTATACTAAATATAGTTTAAGATGAAATTTGAATTCTAACCCTCGGGTGTAAAATGTAAATGTATAGTTTAATAGATAAAATATTTTTCCAAAAGAAAAAGGCATTTTGACATTAAAAATTTTTGTATGAAAAATGAATTTTTCACAAAAAAAAAAAAATAAAGAAAAGAAAAGAAGACAAAGATAAATATATATACATATATATATATATATATATTTGGTTGCGGAGTAAATAACTTCATACTAAATTTAAATTAATGATCTATAATTAAAAAGAAAATAAAATGCGGTATGCAATTTTGTTCCACGGGGAAGTTACAGACGTACCGAAGAAGTAATCCGAGCGTGAGAAAAATGAGGGAAGTGAAGAAATTTCCACGGGGGAAGCTGGCGAATCCTATCGTTGTCGTGATCATGGTTTCTCTCCCAGACGCAGACTTGGAAGTCAACTGGAGAGTAATTTGGGCTGTTTTTTGTCTCTGCTCGTACAATTTTCCATCCACGCATCAAATGATTGCAGCATCTTCAATATCTATGCGGTTTCAATGTATTCCACTTATTGGGATCAACTCATCAGAAGTTCCACTTCCCAATTCTGATTCTAACCGCGCAGTCACATAAGAAGACGCTATGGAGGAGAAAGGAGTGGAGGATCGTGTAGTGAAGGGTTTGGATTCTGAACACGATCCGAATCAGAAGAACAGGCAGAGATTTGGAGGTGGAGGTGGAGCACTATCGATCGAGCAGTTCTTTGAGGACCGAGAAGTGCCTTCATGGACTAAGCAGCTAACGTTTAGGGCTTTTTTCGTCAGCTTTGGGCTGAGCATTTTGTTCAGCTTCATTGTAATGAAGCTCAATCTGACCACTGGGATTATTCCTTCACTCAATGTTTCTGCTGGTCTACTGGGTTTCTTCTTTGTGAAATCGTGGACGAAAATTTTGGAGAGATCAGGGCTCTTGAGGCAGCCTTTTACCAGGCAGGAGAACACCGTCATCCAAACCTGTGTCGTTGCCTCGTCTGGCATCGCTTTCAGCGGTTTGTATCTTAACCACTTTCTTTTACCGATTTTAGATTATTGTTTACATATAATCTGAACGGGAATCCGGAGTTCGATTTCAAGCTTTCATTTTCGTCCCTTTTTTGGCGCTGTGCGTTCTTGGTGAGACTTAATGAAGATTTTATCATATTTTTGTGTCAGTACTGTGATGTCATCGTGATTGCTCAATTTTTTAGAGGGAGTTGTGATTGCTCTGATTTTTTTCTCAAGAGGGGGGTAAACTGTACAGGAAGGCGGTAGGCTGGCTTCTAATGTCTTTTATGGAATACTTGGCCTGAGAAGAGAGGAAAGATCTTTCATGGTGGAGGAATATCGGCTTGATGCAGTTCAATGCTACTTCTATTTTAGTGTGTCTGTTCAAATCCCATGATAGTCACTTATCTTAGAAATTAACAATTCCTATGCGTTTCTCAGCACCTAATGTTGTAGGGTCAGGTAGGTGTCACGTGAAATTAGTCGAGGAAGCTGGCCCGGACACTCACGGATATCAGAGAAAAAAAAAGAAAAATTGGGGTGCTTACTTGTAATTAACTTTATTTTTGTGTGGCCATGCTTTTGTTATTTGTTTCTTCTAATGGAAGTAGTTATATACACACAAACAATCAGGAAACTGTTCTAACAAAGATCAGTTTATATATCATGAAAAAATTATTGGCAGAACACCGTTTTATATTATACATACTGTAGAAATTATGCACGAAGATGGTCATTTGACCAAACCTTGGTAACTCAGATTCTCAGCTACTTATACTGCAGTTTTTCCTCGATCTTCCATGAAAGGAACACTCTAATATCCATTCTTCAATTGAAGAAAAAGTTTACTAAGATGCTCAGCTACTTTGATCTGAGAAATCAAATAGAAAACTAGTTTTCTAGGTTTTTTGTACAACAAGCTTTCTAGAAGTAGACTTGTATTTGAAACCAACTTTTTCACTTTTTCTGTGGGAGAATCCCAGTAGAATATCATTCCACAGTTAAAACTTTTCTAATTCCTGCTTTAGCCTCTATGTGAGACTAAATCGTATACCTGTTTTGATTATTTCTATTGACAGGAGGTTTTGGAAGTTACTTATTTGGAATGAGCGAACGGATTGCTCATAAATCATCAGGCAGTAAAGATTTCAAAGATCCATCATTAGGATGGATGATTGGTTTTCTATTTGTTGTTAGCTTTCTTGGCCTATTCTCTGTTGTACCCTTACGAAAGGTATGCTACTATGCTGCTTGCCATGTTGCAAGTTGCATCAAATATTTTTAGTTTCTTACATTTTAGGTTTTGTTCTTTTGGATGGAAGCCCTTTCTCACCCGGCTCCTCCTTCTGGGCTTTTGTTTTTGTATGTCCTTGTATATGTATTTCTGTTTTCATTTGTCTCAATGAAAAGTTCGGTTTCTCATAAAATAAAAAAGAAAATGTGAAGAACCTGGTATACAAACAACTACAACGTAATGCATGGTGAAGGAACTTTAAGAGAAAATGAAATCACACAAGATGCATAAATATCTTTTTGTCAAGATCTTCTACGAGTGTTCTTTATGTGGAAAAGATTGTTTTGTTCTCAGATTCTAGATGTTACTTAGTGTTAATGAATCTTGTAACTATTCATCCATGATAAGATTCGAGAGTTCTTTTTCTTCCTCCAGATGTTCTATAGGTTTAGTAGATTTGGATACCATGTTCTTTCTTCTTTTGTAATTATTTTTTAGTGATTGTTTATTATAAAAAAGATAGGGAAAAAAAGAAGACATATATGTTCCATTCCATTTGCTAAGGACCTAAGGTGATGTTGCAGCTACAGTATATGTTGACTTGAAATTATTCATTATTATCTTGGTCACTCTTGCTTGGGATTAATTGCAGATCATGGTCATTGACTTCAAATTAACTTATCCAAGTGGTACTGCAACAGCTCATTTGATTAATAGTTTCCATACTCCTCGAGGAGCTGCACTTGCAAAGTAATGTGCTTTCATATATGATAAATTATTATGATATTCAAATGAAAGATGTTCTAATATCTACTATATTTATGCCTGAAATTATAGGAAACAGGTGAGACTGCTTGGCAGATTTTTCTCTGTGAGCTTCTTGTGGGGCTTTTTCCAATGGTTCTTTACAGCTGCAGATGGTTGCGGATTTGCACATTTTCCAACATTTGGACTCAAAGCATATGCAAACAAGTATTACATATCTCTAATTTCTCCAGTATGATTTTTGGCTAACTCTTCTATTTTTTTCCACTAAAATTAGTGTCGTGATGCTTCAGTGAACTTGATTCTTACATCTTGTATATTTTTATATATTTCTTCTATCTCGATAGGTGAATATTTTAGGTTCTCAAGCATATTGTTGCAATTTCAAGACATTGTCATATGTCAGTCATTGTGTTATTCTGGTTAATTCTGCAGGTTTTACTTTGACTTCTCAGCAACATATATAGGAGTAGGGATGATTTGCCCCCATATAATAAACATATCGGTGCTTGTTGGAGGTATTTTCTCTTGGGGCATAATGTGGCCTCTCATAGAAGATAAAAGGGGTCAATGGTATAGCGAGAAATTAAGCCCAAGTGACCTAAGTGGTCTTCAAGGATACAAGGTGATTTGCCTTCTTAAACCGCAATACTATTTTTCTTCAAAAAAATGAAAAATTTCCTCTTGAAGGAACTCATTTTTACCCTGACCTCAGGTATTTATAGCCATAGCCATAATTCTTGGAGATGGCCTGTACAACTTCTTCAAAGTATTAACCCGGACCCTCTCGGGCTTGCTCTACCAACTTCAACACAAAAGAGAGGCGGGAGAAACTTCCATGGAAAGTTCATCGAGGTCTGAGTCATCTTACGATGATGAACGAAGGAAAGAACTTTTTCTCAAGGATCAAATACCGATGTGGTTTGCCATTGGAGGCTATGTTGTAATTGCTGCGGTGTCGATTAACACTCTTCCACACATTTTTACACAGCTCAAGTGGTATTATATTTTGGTCATCTACATCTTTGCTCCTGTCCTGGCCTTCTGTAATGCATACGGATGCGGGCTCACGGATTGGTCTCTGGCATCAACTTATGGGAAGCTTGCGATTTTCACAATTGGTGCATGGGCTGGTGCCTCGCATGGAGGAGTTATTGCTGGTCTAGCAGCTTGTGGGGTCATGATGAATATCGTCTCCACAGCCTCTGACCTGATGCAGGATTTCAAAACTGGCTATCTAACATTGGCTTCACCTCGCTCCATGTTCGTCAGCCAAGTAATAGGCACAGCAATGGGCTGCGTTATTTCACCTTGTGTCTTTTGGCTCTTTTACAAGGCATTTGATAATCTCGGTCTACCGACGGGTGTATACCCCGCCCCAAATGCAGTTATTTTCCGCAACATGGCCGTGTTGGGCGTCGAAGGCTTCTCAAGCCTACCAAAGAATTGCCTTACCCTTTGCTATGTGTTCTTTGCCGCTTCCATTTTGATCAACTTGATTAAAGACTTGATGCCAAAGAAGTGGGCAAGGTTCATTCCCCTGCCTATGGCAATGGCAATACCATTCTATGTAGGACCATACTTTGCAATCGATATGAGCTTAGGAAGTCTGATACTGTTTGTGTGGCAGAAGATAAACAAAACCAAAGCCGATGCCTTCGGTCCTGCTGTGGCGTCCGGTTTGATTTGTGGGGATGGAATTTGGACACTGCCTAATTCAATTCTGGCTTTGGCTGGAGTCAAGGCGCCAATTTGCATGAAATTTCTGTCAAGGACAACCAATGCAAGGGTAGATAAGTTCCTAGGATCCTGAGTTTGAAGTCTTGACTTTTGTTTGAATTTATATGTAGCTTAGTGTAAGTTAAATACATATATATGGGTTAAATTACCTCAATATCCTCCCTATTCTTCTTGTTTCTTTGTGAATGGAGAAGAGCCATGTTTTATTATGTCCTATGGCAAAGCTGTTGTGCTAGTGTTGGTAGTAGGTAAAATTGTATCTGGCTAGTTGTGGCATGTATTTGTGCCAGATATAATGAGGGAGAGAGAACGCTTAAATTTTATATATATGAAATTTAGTTGCATTTTTCATTCTTGTTATTTAAGCTTCTTGGTAATTGGTGATGGAAACGAGTTGTTTTTTAGGAAGTAAATAAATAAAATGTTCAAGTTGGTTTAAGGTATAGTGTGATCGCCTTGGTTCCTTTTCAGGCCTCATAATTTTATAACGTTCCATTATCTGTAGAAGTTTCAAATTGTCTTAGTTCGGTCCTATACATAATAAAATGAACGTGAACTTCATAATAGAACCTCCAAATAACCATAAATGATACAAAAACAATAGGATTAAGAGTTATAAAGTTAAAGTAGTAACTATAGATTTTGTTTTAAAATTAAGAAGTCTAGATATAATTTTTCGCAAGGATAAAGATTTATAGGATCCTTCTTATAAGTTACATGTTTAACCCTAAATATAAAATCTTCACCCAAAATAATTAAAACTCATCCACTCTTTTTTCTCTCTCACCTCTTTAAATTTAGATAGTAGAAAGAAAAAAAAAAAAAACCTACGAGAAGGGTGTGAGGTACTACTTCAATGAAAAATTTTTAGTCGTAGCTACCTACTTTCTTTATTCACACTATAATTTTATCTCTATAAATGACTTTTTAATATTGATTAGCCCTATATCGTTTTATAAATGGAAAAAGTATTTGTACTCTACCCTATAATACTAGAAAAATTTTCTTTCCCAACGCTAAGGTGTATTATTACCAAATAATAATAATAATAATAATAATAATCTAGTAGATATTTTTTAATACAATTTTGAAACATTGTAGCACAAAATTAATTCCAATACATTCGTCGAGAAACAATACTTACCAATTACATCTAACAAATAAAATGGAATAATACTTAACTCAACACCTTTCAATCAAAATCAGAGAGTATTTTTCTTGAAAATAATGTCATAAAATTAAATCCAAAAGAAACAATACTCAGTTTACACACTGATCCACCGATGAGAACTTCCATAGTCTATTTCATTAAGAGTTAGTAGTGATGGAAGTTTGAACTCACCCATCCTTTGGGACTGGCATAAAAGCAGAATACGGCCAAATAAACAAGCTCGAGAACGAGGCCAACGACATTAATGGTGACGATCAAAGTGCTATCGGGATGAACAAAGGGAATTCCATAGAATATCCAACACATACGATTCAAAATGCAATGAAGAGGTCAAAATTTTGAATTTCTAACTCCCGTACACAGTTGAACTCAAAAAAAAAAAAACCCCCCTCAAGGAACCACTTGGGCAAAATATAGAGAGCACAGTAACTTTGATGCGAGTTACAATTTGGTAAAGTTGATCACACGTATGAAGTGTGCTGAATTCTAAAATGCATTTTTGCACAAAAATTACACTCTGATGGAATTTAAAAAACTTAAAGATATACTCTGATGAAATTTGAAAAACTTAAAGACACAAGTAAAAGACTCTGATATCAGTTCTAGTGTTTTTAGGTAGAAAACAAATAAAACATAAATCAAGACTTCACAACAATGATACTAATCTATGATCCAGCTAGCAATTTACCTAACTCCAGTGTTTAGAAGAGTATCATACCTTGTCCTTTTTCCGTAGAGCCAAATAACTTTCTAATTCATTTTGTAACCTACAAAGGGAAACAACGATTATAATAAAGTTGAAGGGAACAGGAAAAATTATAGCCAATCAAGCTTATAATAAAGTCACTCAAGCAAAAATACAGCCAGTATTTAACCACAAAGGTAAAAGTACTTCCTGTGCATGATAGATTAGCACCTAATACAAATGAGCCAATGGAAGCACAATGATTCCATCGTGAATTTCCTGTTCAAAATTAGAGCAATGATCAAAAAAAATTTAGATGGAAAAAGAAAGAAAGCAACAAGTTGAATTCCAAGAAACTGAAGAAACGTTTATGGAGATGGGTGTTTGAAGTTCAGCAGTCCTACAAGTTAGCGATGCAGCAAAGAAGCAAGAGACTAAACCAAGCAAAAAATTGTAGTTACCTAAGTTATATGACAGCAACATTTTTGGGTAAACCGTATGTGGAATCCATCCTGCAGGTTGATTGCCATGTAAGGATAGTCTAATAATATTATAACTTCTCATTTTCCCTTCCTCCAATATTCACCTGTGCGGCAAGGCTAGGAGAACTGGAGAAAAAACCTCCCGACCAAAAGAACCACGTCATTTCACACCCTCACCTAATGGGTCGATTCTATGATATAATGTAAAATGTAAAGGCTAAAAGTAATGCACGACATCAAAGCAAAGTAACAAAACAAAGAAAAGATGAATAAAAGAAGATATGAGACGAAGAGATAGCCAGTGATGTGGGAAAAAATAACCATTATATTAGTTTGTTATGAGTTACCTAATCAATTAATTTTTTTCTTTTTTTGAGAAGTCCTAAATAATTTAATTAAGTTGTTAGTTTCGAGTTAATTTATTTATCAACATTTTAGAATGAATTAGTAACGTCAACTTTTTTATAGGCTCGAGTATTGAGAGGTATGTTCCAAGTTTTGGGAAAAAAATGGAAGAGTGCAAAAAATTAGGGGGAAAAAGAGGTAAAAATGTTAATAGATAGAAGAAATGTTGAGACAAAAAAAAAAGTTAAAAAGAAGAGAGGATTAAAAAACAAAACTTTTGTAGAAAAATCATACAAGTTCTTAAAATATTTTTTAAAATGCAAGTATATTCATAAAAAAGTGGAAAGGAATTAATTGGAAAAAAGTTTGAGGAGACAAATTCAAAAGGAAAAGATGTTAGGAGATTGACAAATAAAGAAAAATTTTCAACTTTAAAAAAAGTTAGTGCAGGCAATAAGGTGAAATAGGAAAATTTCCGGTCAATTAATTTTCCTAAACTCACCTCACATCTACAACTCAGAAAATCATTTTGAAAATAGTGTTCAAATGTTAGGGAGAAAAATACTTGAAAGTACAATAAATTTAGAAAACAAGTTTTATATTCGAAAATTACTTTTCAAAATCATACAAAAATATTTTGAATAAGACAAAAAAAATTTCAAGAGAAGAATTAAGAAATGGACAAAATTTTGAAGGAAGAAAAGAGGCTGGATGGTAAATTGAAGAGAGTGAAATAAATATTTTAGAGAAAAAATGTTTTGAGGGATGTTTTGAGGCTGGAATGTTTTGGGCACCGTCGACATCCCAACAAACTGCAAAAGAGTAAGATCATAACATTATCTTTTTATCTCAAGACGAAAAGATTTAACCGAAATGAATAACATGCTACCTTGACTGACTCAGTAGCTTCGAAGCAGAAAATAAATATATAAATATCCCTTGTATTTATCTAATACAAATAAGACTGTAACCAAACTTCAATTGGTAAAAAAATTTGGAACGAAGAAAAATAGTGCATCTGGTCATATTAATATTGAGACATTGAAGAATATTGAAATGGAAACATAACTAATTGAAGAATATTGAAATGGACAATTTGAAAGTTGAAACATAAGAGAGAACAGAATTTTAGGATAAGAAAAAAGTGCATTTGCTCATACGAATGTAAGGGAGATGACGAACATGGAAACTAAAACCCCTTGATGATTAGGCAATAAATTTTAAACATATGGCCAAACAGGGTCCAACCCAATGACATGGACTTCATTAGGAAATGAAAACTATACCAGCGGATCTTTAAACCCTATAAAGGATCCACTCTCTAGGAAATTCATACTATTCGGTTAAAGATAAATTTTCAATGGGTTAAAGATTCAACCTATAGTTGGATCTCAAATTGGATGTATTTTTTCTATGAATTGAAGATCCGCTAATCTTCATACCCTACAAAAAATACATTCAATATGAGATCAACCTAAATGTTACGCTAGAAATCTTTAAGACAGGTAAATTTTGGCTCGCTCCAAGAAGTATGGATTCGATAAAGAGAATTGAAGATTATCCTGCACTAACCTTAAAACTCTAGAAAGTTCACTCAATTAGATAACAAACTCATGAAGATTAGCCAATAAATCATAAATCGATGGCAAAATCGGGTCCAACCCAATGACACGAACTTCATAAGTGATTGAAGACTATAACCCACAAATTTTTAAACCCTATAAAAGATCCGCTCTCTAGGAAATTCATCCTATTTGGTTAAAGACTAATTTTTCATGGGTTAAAGATTCCTAATATAATCTATAGTTGAATCTCAAATTGGGTGGATTTTTTCTATGAATTAAAGATCATCTTCCGCTAATCTGCATATCCTACAAAAAAATTCATTCAATACGAGATCAACCTAGAGGTTACGTTATAAATTTTTAAGACAGAAAATTTGACTCTCTCCAAAAAGTACGGATTCCACAAAGAGAATTGAAGATTATCTCCTACCAACCTTCAAACTCTAGAAAGTTCACTCATTTAGATGACAAACCACTCAAGATTAGGCAATAAATTATAAATGGATGGAGAGAATTAAAAAACAAAACTTTTGTAAAAAAATCATAGAAGTTCTTAAAATATTTTTTAAACTGTAAGTATATTCATAAAAAAAGTGGAAAGGAATTGGAAAAAAGATTGAGGAAACAAATTCAAAAGAAAAGATATTAGGAGATTGACAAATAAAGAAAAAATTTAAACTTTCAAAATAATTAGTGCAGGCAATAGGGTGAAATAGGAAAATTTCCAGTCAATTAATTTTCCTAAACTCACCTCACATCTACTGCTCCAAAATTCATTTTGAAAATCACTTTCAAATCTAAGAAAGAAAAATACTTGAAAGAACAATAAATTTAGAAAACAAGTTCTATTTTCGAAAATTACTTTTCAAAATCATTAAAAGAAAAAATTGAGTAAAAGGAAAAATTCTTCAAGAGAACAATCCAAGAAATGGACTAAATTTCGAAGGGAGAAAAAGAGGATGGAATGGTAAATTTAAGAGGGTGAAATAAAAATTTTGGAGAAAAATGTTTTGAAGGATAGATAAAAATTCTTCGAGAGAAGAGTTAAAAGAAATGGACAAAATTTCGAAGGGCGAAAAGAGGCTGGAATGGTAAATTTAAGAGAGTGAAATATATATTTTGGAGAAAAAATGTTTTGAGGGATGGACAAAAATTCCAACAGCCACCATCAATATCCCAACAACTTGCAAAAGAGACAGCTCATAACATTATCTTTTTACCTCAAACGAAAAGATTTAACCGAAATGAAGTTCATGTCATGGGATAAAGATTCTTAATGTAACTATAGTGGATCTCAAATTGGGTGGATTTTTTCTATGAATTGAAGAACACCTTCCGCTAATCCTCATACCCTACAAAAAATACATTCAATATGAGATCAACCAAAAGGTTCAATAGAAATCCTTATGACATGAAAATTTTGGCTAGCTCCAAGAAATATGGATTCAATAAAACTCTAGAATTGAAGATTATCCTGTACTAACCTTAAAACTCTAGAAAGTTCACTCAATTAGATAACAAACTCATGAAGATTAGCCAATAAATCATAAATTGATGGCAAAATCGGGTCCAACCCAATGACATGAACTTCATAAGTGATTGAAGACTATAACCCACAAATCTTTAAACCCTATAAAAGATCAGCTCTCTAGGAAATTCATACTATCTCGTTAAAGACAAATTTTCCATGGCTTAAAAGATTCCTAATGTAACCTATAGGCTAAGAAACACTGACACTTATTTTTGAGCAAAGTATCTGTGTTGGACACGTGTCCGACACGGATACGCCCGGACACGTGCCGGACAAGTGTCAGACACGCCAAAATGCGTGTCTGATTTTTTTTTTTTTTTAAAATCAGACACGGCTGGGATACGGCTGGGACACGGCCTTGGAGGTTTTCTGGGCCCAAATAAAAAGGCCCAATGCCCATGAGTAATTTAAAAAAAAAAACAAATAAAGAATAAAAACCTAATACCCACCGACCACCACCCCTCCCCCACGAAGCCGACGCTGCGTTCTTTACTGTCGACGCTGACACCGCCGCCGCCCGCCCTTATTGCCGCCACCGACGCCCCTGCCTCTGTTTTTTTTTTTCCTTAGGTAAACTCCTCCGTCTCTGTTTCCTGCCTCTGTTTTTCATTTTTCTTAGGTAAACTCTAATAAAAACAATCCTCTTTTACATCCTTCTTTGTTTTGTCACTATATTGTCTTTTGAAACTTTGTTTTTTAACTTTTGTTGAAAGATGTAATTGAATTCATGTTTATGCATTTCATTGTATTTAGCATTTTTTGTGTTAAATTTACATATATCCTAAAAATATTAAAAAAATAAACGTATCCCCAACGTGTCCGTGTCCTAATTTTTTAGGAATTGACGTATCGCCGTGTCCTATCGTGTTCGTGTCCCGTATCCGTGTCCGTGCTTCTTAGCCTATAGGTGGATCTCAAAGCCTATAGGTGGATCTCAAATTGGGTGGATTTTTTCTATGAATTGAAGATCATCTTCCGCTAATCTTCATACCCTACAAAAAATCCATTCAATATGAGATCAACCTACGGGTTAAGTTAGAAGTGTTCAAGACATGGAAAATTTGATTCTCTCTAAGATGGGTACTCAAATCCATCAAACAAAATCGGATTCTCGAGGCCTTTTCTCCAGATGGGTACTCGAATTTCTTCTCCATAAACAAAAATCTCAAAGCTAATCTCAAGAACACGAACGAGAAGATCGATTCGCCGAAGAGAACGAAAAATCCAGTCGTCGGATGAAGAAAATTCAAGAGAAGCAGAGATAAGAAGCAGAACCAAAATTCAAGAGAAAGAGGAGAAGGAAGAAGAAAAAGAAGAAGAGAATCCTCTGTTTGGCTTCCAAGAAAATTGCAGGTGATTAGATTCAGTAATTCTCTACACAACAACTCTCAAAGGAACCAGGAAAACTTTTGAGGATTGTAACAGCATAAAATTTCTATTAGAAACTTTCAGAGTGAAATTCTAAGAGCTATGGAGAGTTTTGGATTCAAAGGCATTACCTCCGAAGCTCTTCATCAGAGGAAGGTACATTGGCGGAGCAGAGGGGTGTTGGGGCTGCACGAGCAGAATGTAATGAGAATGGACTCATTATGTGTCCCTATTGCTGCTAAAATTATGGATTTATTGTTCATTCTTTGATTTTGTAAATTGGATTTTGATTCCGTCCCATATTCAACTATGTAAGATTCATTCATTCATACTGAAGTTCAAAAAGATTTTGAGGAGGAGTTTTCCACGTTCATTTTGCAAGTTAGATAATTAATGCAACACTTTTTCAGATTTGTTCCCCTTCATTTATAAGTAAATTCTGGGTTCAAACAGTTCCCAGATTCTGGGTTCAAAAAGTTTAATGATAACATACATATTTGTGTTGAAGTGATTAATGTGCATAACATATTTGTGTTGAAGTGATCAACTATACTATCATTTTGGCTTTGAATAGATCTGAAAACAATCCCCCGTCTCAATACGAAAGGTTCAAACCCATCATTTTTAGAAGCAAATTTAGTAGGATAATATAAATGGGAGAATTTTGGTGGCAGCAGTAATGGTGTTAGTTACCATTTAACAAGCAGGAGATGAATCTTATCCACCCCCACTGCTTCCATCTTCACCACCTCCAGCCTCACTGCTTCCATTTGATAAAAATGTATTCGTTCAAGAACCTGAAATCCTCAGACTGTGAGAAGAAAGCTCATAGAAAGTGTTCACAATTTGAAGATATTCACTGCGTATTTCACGTGTAAAACAAGACATAAAGAATTATAAGAGGTGGGGTCGTTCTAATTTCTCTAAATCTGAAACTTTCTTCTGTAAAACCCAAATCGTCCCCAAATTAGAGTACACCTTGCAGAAGCATTTCCCTCCCAGAGGGATGGAGCCAATAAACATAGACATGATTCTGAATAAAGAAGAGTTTTATAGTCTACCCAAAACAAAACCACAAAAAGTTTGCAACAGAGCCCACAGAAATGAAACTACGATATATAGTAATTGATTTATGAATTCAATATGTTAATCACTTTTGCAGCAAAGAAAAAAAAACACAACAACAACAACAGTTAGTGGCCTACAAAATTGTATAATTAAACTGAACTGGGACCATTACCTAATACACCTAACCAATTATGGAGATAGAACAATGAATTCCACGAAATCTAGAATTTGGACTAACATTTGTCATATCCAACGCATGACGACTATCCATTCTCTTTAGCACTCTTGTATCAATACTCTTGTGCTCATTGATGAATGAGCCAACTGATCTGAATCACCGCATGAGATTTCGATGTCGTGCTTGAAGAAATTATTCAAAATCTAAAAGATCTGCACTAATCTATGCTGTAAGTATCTAAACTGAGAGAATAACATGATGATATGTGGGTTTCAATCAACAGCAAGTTAAGAAATTAGAATCAGCAAACACAAAGAAAATGTTGTATTGTAATTTGTATAGTATTCAAAACAAAACAAAAAATAATTCATCAGCAAAAGGCTTACAAAATAGTAAAATTAATAAACTTGACAATTTACCTGATACACATAGACAAAAATGTTTCCTGTAATGCTTAATTTATTTGGGCCATTTATGCTGTTGTCCGATTTTATTTTGTCTAGCAGTAATTGGTATTCTTGAGTCCGTCTCCTTCGTTATTATATTATTATTATCAAATAAGTATTTTATTTAGTTTTTAAAAATAAGCATTTTATTTGAGTGATATATACTTTTGCTTACTCTGCACGAAAACTTAGTAATGACATCAGTTAAATCGGGCTTTAAACAAAAGCCCATGAAATATACTGTGTATTAGGCCCAGTCCTTTTTGTTGTTATTTATTAAAAGAAATTTTTTGTTTTAGTAATTTAGTTGCTTTTGCTTCCTCTTCACGAAAACTTCTGTAACGGTACGATTTTTGGTATTCTTCTTCTGGTTCTAGGTTCTTGAGAATTTCGTGATATAAAAATTAAATTAAATTGAGTCAACATTATTTCGTTATACAAAACATTAGAGTTTGAAACGCAGTGCAAGATAATAAACAAAGCACATCCTCTATCAAGTCCACCTCAATTGATAATAAGCAAAGTTCATTCTGTATCAGGCTCGTCTCAACTAATAATCGAAGTCTAAATATCCACCATAAAAATGCATTCGAATTAAATGAAAAATGTAATTTAACTTTTCTTTTTTGTAGGTGGGAAAATAAAGTAATTTAAATTAAAGGTAATTAAAACAAATGATATTATAATTTTATTTTGAGTTTGCTTATTCTTCACGCACGCTAACGGCTATAAGATGTACGGGTTGGCGGTTTACTTAAATGTTCGTTGCTCTCCCTCTCATTGGCGAATCTTCAGTTCATGAAGTCAACTATCCAGGTTCGTAGGGTTCTCTCCACTCTCTCACTCAATCTCGCTCGTTATCAGTGTATTGCCGGTTTGAAAGTACAGAAAATCGTACTGTAACTTTCTTCTTGGTTTCGCAGGCTCTAATCGCATTCTGGGTACCACCACCGCTCTGTTTCACCCCATTATCAATCTCGCTCTTTCAATTTTGCGATCGTCATTCCAAGTTTCTTGTAAAATCACCGACTCCCATTGATCGGCATAAGTTTGTTCTTATCCATCTTTTTAAGGCTTTTGGGTACTTCGGAACCCTAAATTTTTGGGGAGTACTATGCTGGTCGTACTGAAGAAATTTTGATTTTCGTAACTGTCGCTTTCTGTTTCTTTTATTTTTTCGCTCTCGATTTGGAATTCGGAAATTAGGAGATGTCTAAATGATTTCATAGCTAGCCAGAGCCACGAAGCCGGATAAGGTTGAGGTACTTTTAGATTTGAATGCCTGTTGTTGCCAAAGTTGCGTCTCGTGGTATTGCTTTTGATTACTATTTGCGTTGATTTTAATTTCTTCCCTAATTTAAGTAATCCTTAGAAAGGAGCATGCTTAAAAATGAGTCATTCTTTTAGAAGTTCTCTGTTTATTGAATTTTCATTTCTTTTCCCTTTCTTCGTACATTATCTAGGTTTCGGCTGGTTCTAGGAATTTACTGTAGGATGGCTTAGCATGCAGGTATCTTAACAGCAACAATCTCTACTGTGAAAATTTTTTGAAGGATCAAATTGGGTTTGTTGGTTATACGAAATTTTAAAATTAACTTTGAACTATTTTCGTTTTTGTATGTTTTTTTGTCCCCCTTTGTGTACTGTTTTCGTTGATATAATTTACTTGTACTCTATGTATTTTTGGATAACAACAGCAAAGGAACTTCTAAAACGTTTTGAATAGTGGGGAAGTAATTGAGAAGTTGTGATGAACCACTTATCAAATTATTTGGAAAACCTAAATTGGGGAACTCACTAATTCCAGTTGCGATATTGTAATTTAATATGGTTCGATGAATTATTGCTCTTTTTTCTGCCTTGTACTTCTCATCCTTTCCTTTGCGATCAAGTGAGTGTAATAGGCCTAGGTTTGGTCTGAAAAAGTTTTTTTTGCCTTGTAGTTGGTTGTGTGACATCAGAGACTGTCATGCTGGAGAAGCAAGGTTCGGATGAATTTCTTTCAAAAATTAATAAGGATCCATAGCCTCACTTGATATCCTCTTTTGCATCTCCTGATTCTCCTCGCTGAAGGTAAAATTTGAAATTGTGATATATAATTTTGCATGATTGTAATGAGTTTTCTACGTATGTTATTTCTGAGAGGACAGCACCCACAAGTTATTGAAACCCTAGATTACTTTAAAGATTGGTGAGAAAAGTGAAGAAGGAATCAATAGAGAAGCTTTTGGGACAGAGTCTGCTGGGAAGGGATGGACTTACAGGGGCTGATTTTGATGTTTTTGAAGGAGAGATTTTGTTTTCAATGACATTGTAACTTTCTCAGTCCCTAGATTCTCAATTTTGCAGGTACATGCAGTTTTTGTAATATTTTCTGTGAGTTTTTCCAGAGGATTTTTCCAAGTAATTGATATCATGTGTGCCCTTGAGCTAATCTTAACTCACTGCCTGAACCTTGCGTTCTTCTCTAAGGTTTTCCCCATCTTCTTCCCCTCTGTGCTTTTGTGAAATGGAGATTGGTAATCTATATTGTTATTTATTAGTGACATTGTTTATTTATGGTGCTAGTATTTTGGCTCTGGAAATGTAACCGATGGCCTGAAGTTGTTGATTTACAAGACTTGTGGGGGCCATGGATGAGTGAGATGGCGAGATTACAAGCTTCGAGAGAGGGCTTTTACTACATACAGTATTTGATTGAGAAACATAGAGGAATAAGTATGGATTCTCCTACCCTAGCTTCACTTGAGGTATGTTGCAACAAGCAAATTCTGTTCTTCACAAAATTTGATTTTTTGTATAGTTTTTAATGTATATAAATGTTTATTTAGTTAATAATTTCCATATTTTCAATTTTTTACGATTATATTTCATAACAAACAAATTAGATATTCTTTTTGAACTTTATTATTATTCAATAACTATGAAATTACTTTCAAACCTATTTATAAACACGATAAAACAATTATTGTCACATTGATTCCATAATGGTATACCAAACATAATTTGTTATTTTAATTTAAGAACATATTTTGTTTTTTGCCTTGTAGTAACTTGGTGTCTTATTGGTTTGGTTACTAGTAATAAAAAGTTTTTTGAGTAGGTGAATATTTTGATTTTAATTAAGCCAAATATAGTGCCATATATCAGATCAGCTTGCTAAGCGGTGGGGTGATCTATGCATTGGATCTTTGATAAAATGCCTCAGGTTATAATTATTTTTGTTTTATGAGATTATTATGTATTCCTTCATGGTATAGAATATATAAATGAGATGGGCTAGGGTAGTTGCTTCAATTTTTAGGACTGTTTTTGGTTTCATTTAGATGCAAAGTACCTTAAGCGGGCATTGAAGAATTGTATAAGACAACCTAATCAATTTTAACTATTATTAAGAGTTGATATAAGAGATCATAATATTATTTTTCGCGTTGGAGACGTGACCAAAGTCCAACATTGGCTAGATAAAGGGAAGATATTAGACATATAAGTTAGAGACAACCTCTCTATATGAATGATGCCTTTTGGATGATACCAAAAGCAAAACCATTAGGTCTTATGCCCAAAGTGGAAAATATAGTATCAACGGGGATGTGGAGGAAGACCCTTGTCCCTAACAAATGGTATTAGAATCATGCCCTTAACCTTCTCATGTGGGAAGAATGCTCAGGTGCCTAACTACCCTATAGGTTTAGTATTAAAATACCAATTCTCAAAATTTTGAAGACAGAGAGGGATGTTCCCAAAAAAATTTAAACACTGAAAAGAATTTCTTTAGGTTCTCTTTGTCATTTTTCCCTAGAATCAAAGTGTCATCTGCAAATTGAATAGAAGAGATTATAACCTTAATTTCCCTGTTGGAAACACAACCAAAGTCGACTTAGATAAAGGGAAGATCTTGGATATATAAGTTAGGGACAATATCGTATCAGAGATGTGGAGGGTGGTTCCTTGTCCCTAACAAATAGTATCAGAGTCATTCCCTTAATCTTGTCATGTGGGTAGAGTGCTCGAGTGCCTAATCACCCAATAAGTTTTGCATCAATACACCATCTCTCGAATTTTTTATAGACCTATAGGGATGCTCCCAAAATAATTTTAACACTGAAAAGCAATTCTTTTGGTTCTTTTTGTCATTTTTTCCAACTATCATAGTGTCATCTTTAAATTAGATAAAAGAGATCATAACCTTATTTTCCCCTGTTGGGAACGCAACCAAAGTCCAACATTGGCTAGATAAAGGAAAGATCTTTGATATTTAAGGTAGCGACAACATCTCTATATGTATGAGGTCTTTTGGGTGATACCAAAAGCGAAACCATGAGGGCTTATGCCCAAAGTAGATAATATCGTATCAATGGAGATATGAAGGGTGGTTCCTTGTCCCTAACAACTAGTATCAAAGTCTTTCTCTTAATCTTGTCATTTGGATAGAATGCTCAATTGCCTAACCACCCAATAGGCTTTGAATCAATCCACCACCTCTCGAATTTTTTGAAGACCTAGTGGAATGCTCCCAAACGAATTTTAACACTAAAAAGCAATTCTTTTGGTTCTTTTTGTCATTTTTTTTCCAATTATCATAATGTCATCTTCAAATTGGATATAGGAGATATAACCTTAGTTTCCCCTGTTGGGAATGCGACCAAAGTCCAACATTGGCTAGGTAAAGGAAAGATCTTTGATATATAAGGTAGGGACAATATCTCTATATGAATGAGGCTTTTTGGGTGATACCAAAAGCTAAACCATGAGGGCTTATGCTCGAAGTGGACAATATCGTATCGGAGATGTGGAGGGTGGTTCCTTGTCCCTAACCAATAGTATCAGAGTCATTTCCTTAATCTTGTCACGTGGATAGAGTTGCCTAACCACCCAATAGGTTTTGCATCAGTGCACCACCTTTCGAATTTTTTGAAGACTTAGAGGAATGATCCGCTCCCAAATGAATTTTTACACTGGAAAGCAATTCTTTTGGTTCTTTTTGTCATTTTTTTTCCAAGTATCATAATGTCATCTTCAAATTGGATATAGGAGATATAACCTTATTTTCCCCTGTTGGGAATGCGACTGAAGTCCAACATTGGCTAGGTAAAGGAAAGATCTTTGATATATAAGTTAGGGACAACATCTCTATATGAATGAGGTTTTTTGGGTGATACCAAAAGCTAAACCATGAGGGCTTATGCCCGAAGTGGACAATATCGTATCGGAGATGTGGAGGGTGGTTCCTTGTCCCTAACAAGTAGTATCAGAGTCATTTCCTTAATCTTGTCACGTGGATCGTGACAGAGTTGCCTAACCACCCAATAGGTTTTGCATCAATGCACCACCTTTCGAATTTTTTGAAGACTTAGAGGGATGCTCCTAAAAGAATTTTTACACTGGAAAGCAATTCTTTAGGATCTTTTTGTCATTTTTTCCAAAAGTCAAAGTGTCATTTTCAAAATGGATGTCAGAGAACATAACCTTACTTTCTCGTGTTGGGAAGCGACCAAAGTTCAACATTGGCTAGATAAAGGGATGATCTTTGATATATAAGTTAGTGACAACATCTCTATATGAATTAGGTCTTTTGGGTGATACCAGAAGTTGAACCATGAGGGCTTATGTCCAAAGTGAACAATATCGTACAATGGAGATGTGGAGGGTGGTTCCTTGATCCTAACTAATGGTTTCAGAGTCATTCCCTTAATCTTATCATGTGGGTAGAGGTAGACTACAAGTCAATATCGTACAATAGATATTTAACTCGTTTGATGTTTTATTTCTTTTTTTCTGTTTTCTTGGGATAAGGTAGCATGGCATTTTTAATTCATGTTCTATATTATTCATCAGGTCCTCCTCATAAAAGTTTGCAACCAATTGAAATATGTTTATGAAATTATTTGTAGAAGTTTGTTTTTGCTGTTTTAATATTGAAATGAATGTGTAACTTAAGCTGAAATTTCGTGACTTTGTACTCTACAGTATTTAAAGTGCAGGGGATTCGCAGAATACATATGTGGTTGGTTGGAAAGGAGCATCTTTATGGTGTTTTTAAACATTTAATTTTAGATTGTTTTTGTAGCTTTTTTCTTTTTGTTGATTGTTTACACCATTTTAGGAGTATGCTCTTTTGCTCCATAAATCAAAAAACTCTCACTACAGGTTTCTGAAAATTTTATAGAATGTGTGCTTTTTCAATCTGTAGCACAAAGATTGTGAAAAGTTGTCAAGAAAGTGTCTACGACAGAGGTTTATCTTTTTGTACTGTTTCCTCCTATGTTCGAAACATGTCTCTTCTTTGTCTAAGATTTTTGGGTACGAATTTGTCCCTTGATGTAAAGTACACACTCCCCTTAGGTTTTTGCACAAAATCTGGAGAACTGATAAGGACGTGGGATGTTTCGTTGTTGTGCTTTTCACTATATATATATAGATTTTTTTTTTTTTTTGAGAAATTGCTTTTCACTATATTTTGTATGCTTTAAATGAATTTTTTTCGTGAATACATCCATTTGTATTTTTTAACAACTCTATATCAGTTATAGAAATATGCTTGCTCTTAAAAAATATGCTTGCTCTATGGTAATACATAATATAGTTTGAATATCTTTTGGGCACCAATCAGAATGATCCATGTCGAATTTTTTAAATTGAATGGTGATTGAAATACTGTTTATAAGACATCATTGATATTGATATTGTTTTGTAGTATAATTTTCTTCAGAAGCTACATTAATTTCATCTCTATTCTATTGATAAACTTGGTAGAAAGCTTCCATCTTTAGCTATCTCTTATTATTAGTGATTATATTAATGTCTACTGTTTATGGTAGTTTAACATTTTTTGCGGCTCTATCCCGATGCAAAGATTATTTCAATTAGATATGATGGTAGTTAAATATTGCTGGAGATAAGAACATCAAACTTTTTTTTCTTTTGAAATGGGGTAACCTTTATTTTAGAACTTGGAGGAAGTGGTCACTTGTTAGTTTAGTTATAGAAGAATGGGAAGTCAAGTAACTGGGTTGGATCTTTAGTGAAAGGAACTTTATTCTTTATATGTTCTAACTGCATGGCAGTTTGTGGAGCAAAAATAGGAATTTCATTTTCTCTATATAGTCTTTGATTAATAAACCTCACAACTCTCTCCCTCTGCTTTATACTTTCAAGACTCTAGATTACACATTTACTTAGACAGGTGCAAGTTGTTTGATTAGGTTGACCTATAAATTTCAGTTTCTAAATGTTTTTTATTGGTTTGGATTTTGATCACTTCCACTAAAGAACTCTTTCTGTTGTTTTGGTTTACATTTGATTTGTCAGGCGGTTTTTTTAGTAAATCAATTTCACAGCTCATAATGGATTCCATGGTCACATTTGATTTGAAAGAGTTAATCGACTGGTTGATTTTCAGGCCATGATAGATTTGATGGGAATGATACTTTTGATTGAGAAAGGAACAAATCTTGAGGTATTAAATCTCAAACCTTTTAATTTCACAGCTTATAATGATAGATTTGATGGGAATGATACTTTTTATTTGGTATTTTAATTACTTTACAGTCTTTTGTCTTTTTGTTTCTGAAATATATTGAGGTATTACTGGTCGCATGACTGTGGATGCATCCCAACCAATGGGAGAAGAGAGCCTTGCCGAATGGGTAATCTATTCGTGCTTCTTTTGTATGTTTTCTCTGATATGGATATAATTTGATGCTACCACCAGCCTTTTGATATTGTTGCCTGATTTCAATGTTAAAAACTTTTATTGCAGCTGCTGCTTTTGTAGTGGACTAGGAAAACCACAATTATCATAATTCATATAAAGCATGAATTTCCTCACTTGCCGAATGGGTAATCTATTCATGCTTCTTTTGTATGTCTTCACTGATCTTGATATAATATAATGATGCCGCCACCGGCCTTTTAATGATATTGTTGCCTATAAAGCATGAATTTCCTTACTTAACTTCATCACTTGAGAAAATAATCCTTATTCTAGGATGATAAGCAAGCTAAGACTCATGTGTAAAATGAGATATATTCAGATTGAAAGCTTGAATGACGCTCTAGTTCCTCTGTATCAAATTTTCCAAACAGTAATAAGATATAACAGGAAATTGCCCATAATTTTTTTTTCTTTCAAAATTCACAATTGAGGAACCCTAACCCTAAGATGATTTTTGTGTAGGATGAATAATTTTCTTTGTTTTGCAGAGTCAACCATCCAGGTTTGCACCTTCTCAATTTAATTTGTTTTACAGTAATGAAGGCTATCGGTTTCTCCATTCTCTCACTCTTCTTCCCTCAATCTCACCTTCTCTCACTCGATTAACCCGCTTTCCGAACCTTCTACTTCATCTTCGTGTTTGCCGCCTAATCTCGGTTTCTTGTGGAATGAATTTGGTCTCTTCTCAGTCTATTTTAGATTGCTATTTCTTCTTGGGTATTGTAGAATCCTCGATTTTTAATTTCTTTTGTTTGAATCCAAACCAAAGACAAAAACTTTAGTTTGAAGCATTTGATCGGGGACCACTGAACCATCAGTCAACTACCCTTTATATATCTTTAGGAATTTAACAGAAAACCTTTAATCGAAATAACTTGTCCTTGAGATCTTTGCAGCGTCAAATGCTTGAACCAGTTCGTCACCTCTGCTTGAACCAGTTCCTAAATGGAAATAATTTTCTTCTTGTGCAGAATCGAATTAGCAAGAAGAAAATTATAATTTGATCAGGTGTAAGAAAACTAAAAAGAGAACGGTGTTGGTTTCTACTGTTGGCAATGGAGAGTCGAGTTTATACATTGCAGATTTCTCATATTTGTTATCTTCAAGTATTCTTCTTCTCTTCATTTGAGGTTTTTGTTGCAAGTTGTGTTGTGAACAAGAGTATCCCACTTAATTGGTTATTACATAGGTTGAGGTACTGGATCGCAGGTAGGGAGAAAAGAGAATAATGGATTGGCACATGAAATAACTAGTAGCTGAAGCTTCTTAGAGTTCCATGATTCTTGAAGGAATTTTAGATCTGAAGAAGTTTTTTCTCAGTATGATGAGCACAAGAGTTTCACCAGAGGAGAAAACTCTTGTCGAAAACAAGGCTCTTGAGGCTTTGAAGTTCTGAGCTTGTTGATTTTAGAAGGCAACGGACCCCACCATCCCATAGAAGATACTAATGATAAGACTTTTATAGGTTTATCGGTCGAATTGCCCTGAATTTTTTAGACTTACCAGTTCGTTTTCTCTCTCTTTTTGTTTTAATAAACTAATTTTCTTCTTGGTTTCATTTCGCAGGTTCTAATCGTTGCCTCGGTCTCGGTTTGGAGGGTTGGCAATCTCTTAGCTCTTGAATTGGCGGGTTCTAATCTCTATATTCTTTGGCAGGTACGCACCTTTTGTAATCTTTTCATAATTAATATCTAGAGTATGAAACATAGTATTTAAAGAAATTAATAATTAGATTTTAAATAACATAAGTATTGTTAACTATGATTAGAAAAAGTTAGTTTGAAATAAAATATTATAGGTAGGACAGAAGAGTGAGAGATATAGTTTTTAATAAATTGTCATTGTATTTTCCCCAAAGTAACAATTTGGACCATAAACTTCAGTTTGTAACGATTTAGTCCATGTATTTTCCCTAAAATAACGATGTGTAATCCTTGAATTTTAACTTCACTAAAATAACAATTTAGTTCGTTAATAGTTTGTAACGATTTAGTCCTTGTATTTTTCCTAAAGTAACGATGTAGTCCATGAATTTTAACTTGTAACGATTTAGTCCTTGTAGTTTAAAATTTGTAACAATTTAGTCCCTATCGTTAATAAATTTTTATTAAAATTAAATGTCAAATTTTATCATATAACAATTTAATATTTATAATTCATAAACATATTTGGTTACTCTTTAGTTTTATCAATCCATACATATAAGAAACTTAACAAAAAAATTTCACAATAAGGACTAAATCGTTACCCACTTTAAATTACAATGATTAAATTGTTACATATTAAAGTTCAATGACTAAATTATTACCAATTTAACAGTACAACGACTAAATGGTTACAAACTAAAGTTAAGAGATTAAATTGTTACTTTAGTGAAGGTACATGGACTAAAAGTTTTTTTTTAAATTAAATTATATTAATTTTTTGAATTATTTGATTTAAATATATTCTTGTATATATCACAATTTCTAATATAAATTTATTATAATTTAAAATTTAAATTAGTTTCAAGTTAAAATTTTATTACTGTATATAAATATAAGATTTTTTTTTTCAATTCAAAAAATTGTTATGTAATGTAATTTATGTTACAATTTCAACTTAAACAGTAATATCACGTCTAAAATATTTTATGTATAATTTATATTATATAAAGATAATACGATGTAAAGATGCCCGGATTTTTTGGTTAAAAAAATTAATTGTAAATTGTTTAGTACATTTAAAATAGAAGTGGTAGTATTTTTATTAGAGATCTTAGTCATCAAATTTTAGTTTTTGAATAAAAAAATCAAAATTTTGTTTCTATAAATTATTCATATTTTATTTATTAACTATTATGGAAAGATTGGTGAAAAAAATATTATAATAAAAAAGTGGTAGAAAAATTGCAGAGAATATCAATTAGAGGAGAAATGGAGTTAAACAAAAACAGTTTTTACTAAACAAATTTAAAATATAAAGTAAACAATATTTTTCTACTTTGTATTATTTTATAATTCAAGAGATTTGATAATTTTATTAATAAAGAAGTTCCGCAAGTTATTTAATGGTTATTTTTTTGAATTTTTAAGTAATTTAAATTAAGGTTGATAAAAAAAAGTAATTAAAATTAAGATCAATTAAAGCAATTTATATGTATAAGTTTATTTTGAGTTAGCTTCTTCTGCACGCATGCTCCAACGGCTATAAGTACGGAGTCGCTTCTGGTTGGATTAAGAAACGACTCCTCAAACATTTCCCGCCTTCTTATTCTTCTTCTCCTCAACCAAATCCAGTTCCACCGCTTCGATCATCTCTTCCTTCTTCTTCATCCCCTCGACGGCAGCCGTTGTTTCTCCGTCCTTTGTCTATGGCTTCCGATTCAAATTGTGGTGGTGGGAGGGATTTTAGGGTTCGACAACCGAGGGAAAGGCGCCACAAAAGTTCCCATGCCTAGGTTTTCGATTCCGTTGGTTTTGTCCATCTTACACATGTCCGATCCGTGATGTGAATTTACGCGCACTGAAAGATCTCATTCGAGAGAGTTTTAGTTTCTCATGCTGCAGTGTATTGTACTGGTAATTATCTATCTACTCACTAACCGTCATTTTCTTTCCAATTCATATGCAAATCTTCGCGCCCATATTCTTGAATGTTCTTTTTCAGGTTAAGATCATATCAAATTCCATGAAAATTTTCATGACCGGTGTTGGAATTGTCTTCTTGTTATTCCTGAATGTTAAAGTCTATTTGCTCGATCTAAAATTTTCCGTTGGTATTTTGTCTATCATACACATGTCCCCCGTATTTGACAAAACATTTCCACTCTCATCCATATACTTCTCAACAATGTGTTAGGGTTTGTTTGTTATTTTTTTCTGATCTCTCTCATTATCAATCTATTACCGGTTTGAAAGTACAGAAAATCGTACTGCAACTTTGTTCTTGGTTTCTTAGGTTCTAATTGCATGAGCCTAGATTTGGAGGGTTTGTAATCTCTTGGCTTCTGATTTGGAGGTTTCTCAATCCCTAGATTCTCAAGTTTGCAGTGCAGGTATGTTCAATTTTTTAGTAATTGAAATCATGTGCAGTAGTGCTAATCTTAACCCACTGCACGAACCTTCTACTTCATGGGGTTCTATGCCAATCTCCTTCCCTTCTTGTATTATCTGGGCTTTCGAATGTTGCATCTTCCCCAAGGTTTTCCGTATTTTTTTTGTTCTGTTTGCACAAACTGGTACTGAATATACTCGATAGTGGTTTTGCATATTCCTTGAATTTTAATTGATTCGGTCGTGAATCCAGACCATAATTGTAGATGAACTTTTTTTTTTAAACTCACATTTGAGAGAAACCCTAACCCTCTAGAGTTTGTATACTTCTCTGTTGTGTTTCCCCGACTCCTTCTTCAACTCCGTCTCCTAGTTTCTTTTTCCTTTTTTGTTTCTTTGAAAAAAATTATAGTTTGATTCTTTTACGGCTTGCTTTATTGTACACTGTTTTTGTTATTTACTTCCATTGGGAAGATTGTTTCTTCTTTTAACTTCATTGTTTGTTGTGTAGGATGATTGGTTTTCCTCCAACAAGGTGCAAGTTTATTTTCCTTCCATATACTCATTGAAGTTTCTTACCAAAGAAATTGGGAACAGAGTTGGCGTATGTTTCGGCACAATATGGGTCTTTTTGTTGCTGACATTATCATTATTTGGAAGTGTCGCTAAAGGTCAGTTTTCAACTTTGCTTGAATTAGAAAAACACACAATAGCATGAACGAGTAACCGGTTGAGCACAACTAAAAACAAAAAAGCAGAAAGAAGAAAACCGATTGAACACATGTACATAAGATTAACTATTATTTGAAGTACTAATTTGTAGAAGCGTATCCAAGATTTGTATTTTTCAGAAAGGAAAAATATGGATTTTAATTTTAATATTTGTTGATGGTAGTGAGATATTTTTTGCTTCTGTATGTTTTTTTTTTAAATAATTTTCTTCTGTATGTCTATCCTTTAGGCAGTGTGGAAGGTCTCAGAAGTTCTATAAAATAATCCTTGAGATGAAAAGTAAGATTTTTCTAACCTGTAGTTAAAGTTGATTTTTCTTCAACAAGTTTGTCGAGAAATGAATTTGAGATTCTATTTGAAACAGAATTTGAGTGAGGAACTTAGAGGAGCAAGAAGGGATTCTTCTACCGGGCCCGCGGGTAAAAAAGATTCAGAATAACGGTGAACATTTAATGAGGCACGTTGCAGCAAGTAAGTTCTGTTCTTCATATAAATTTGATTGTGTGTATTGTTTTTAAAGTATATAAATGTTTATTTATCTAATAATTTCTATATTGAAACCTTTGATCTTTTAGACATGGGAATTTGCTTTCGACGAGACATTGTTTGTTGCCTTTTTAGTGCTTATAATATAAGGGTTATTTTTAGAAATTTCAAATATAACCGCTACACAGATCAACAACTACAAGCTCACTTAGGATAATTTTGTCGCTAATTTCATAGACTTTTTCCATGTTTACTTCTCTCTAGTTTGCTTGTGAGGAGGTGGTAGACATTTTTTAATTTTCATGCTCATTACTGTCATCCATGCTTTCTTATTTATTCATACATTAATCATGAGATTATCTTAGAGCTGGTTTAGAAAATATTCCTTATGTAATTATTTTTTTTAGAAAGAGCTCTTAGCTATTTGTATTTTATGAACAAATTACACTTTAAATATTAAAATTGAGACTGCATCATACAAACTCACTTGGAAAATATGCTTGCTCTACGGTGATACTTAATATAGTTTTAATATTTCTTTGGGCACCAATCAGAATGATCGTTGTCCAATTTTTAGAATTGAATGGTGATCCAAATATCTTCATTGACATTGATATTGCTTTGTAGTATAACTTTCTTATGGAGCTACCTTAATTTTTCTTGTTCTGATTTCATCTATATTCTGTTGATAAACTTGGCAGAAAACTTCCATCTTTAGCTATCTTATTATTAGTGATTGTTTTACATTTTTTGTGGCTCTATTAAAATTGCAAATATCTAGTAGCCAATTAGGCGAATATGTATCAGTATGCAACTCTTCCATGAATTCCGTTATAGTCTTCAATTCCTTATGAAGTTCGTGTCATTGGGTTGGACACGGTTTTGCCATCGGTTTATGATTTATTTCCTAATCTTGAGGGGTTTGTCATCTAAATGAGTGAACTTTCTAGAGTTCGAAGATAAGTGGGAGATAATCTTCAATTCTCTTTATGGAATCCATGCTTTTCTTAGAGAGAGTCAAATTTTCCATGTCTTGAAGATTTCTAACGTAACCCCTAGGTTGATCTCATATTGAATGGATTTTTTGTAGGGTATGAAGATTAGCGGAAGATGATCTTCAATTCATAGAAAAAATCCACCCAATTTGAGATCCACCTATAGGTTACATTAGGAATCTTTAACCCATGAAAAATTTGTCTTTAACGAGATAGTATGAATTTCCTAGAGAGCTGATCTTTTATAGGGTTTAAAGATTTGTGGGTTATAGTCTTCAATCACTAATGAAGTTCGTGTCATTGGGTTGGATCCGATTTTGCCATCAATTTATGATTTATTGGCTAATCTTCATGAGTTTGTTATCTAATTGAGTGAACTTTCTAGAGTTTTAAGGTTAGTACAGGATAATCTTCAATTCTAGAGTTTTATTGAATCCATACTTCTTGGAGCTAGCCAAAATTTTCATGTCATAAGGATTTCTATTGAACCTTTTGGTTGATCTCATATTGAATGTATTTTTTGTAGGGTATGAGGATTAGCGGAAGCTGTTCTTCAATTCATAGAAAAAATCCACCCAATTTGAGATCCACCTATAGGTTACATTAGGAATCTTTATCCCATGACATGAACTTCATTTCGGTTAAATCTTTTCGTTTGAGGTAAAAAGATAATGTTATGAGCTGTCTCTTTTGCAAGTTGTTGGGATATTGATGGTGGCTGTTGGAATTTTTGTCCATCCCTCAAAACATTTTTTCTCCAAAATATATATTTCACTCTCTTAAATTTACCATTCCAGCCTCTTTTTTCCCTTTGAAATTTTGTCCATTTCTTTTAACTCTTCTCTTGAAGAATTTTTATCTATCCTTAAAAACATTTTTTCTCCAAAATTTTTATTTCACTCTCTTAAATTTACCATTCCATCCTCTTTTTCTACCTTCGAAATTTTGTCCATTTCTTGGATTGTTGTCTTGAAGAATTTTTCCTTTTACTCAACTTTTTAAATTTTTTTTTTTATGATTTTGAAAAGTAATTTTCGAAAATAAAACTTGTTTTCTAAATTTATTGTACTTTCAAGTATTTTTCTTTCTAAGATTTGAAAGCGATTTTCAAAATGAATTTTGGAACAGTAGATGTGAGGTGAGTTTAGGAAAATTAATTAACCGGAAATTTTCCTATTTCACCTTATTGCCTAAATATTTTGAAAGTTTAAATTTTTTCTTTATTTGTCAATCTCCTAACATCTTTTCTTTTGAATTTGCTTCCTCAAACTTTTTTCCAATTCCTTTCCACTTTTTTTATGAATATATTTACAGTTTAAAAAATATTTTAAGAACTTCTATGATTTTTTTTACAAAAGTTTTGTTTTTTAATTCTCTCCCAATTTGAGATCCAACTATAGATTATATTAGGAATCTTCAACCCATGAAAAATTAGTCTTTAACCAAATAGTATGAATTTCCTAGAGAACGGATCTTTTATAGGGTTTAAAAATTTGTGGGTTATAGTCTTCAATCACTTATGAAGTTCATGTCATTGGGTTCGACCCGATTTTGCCATCGATTTATGATTTATTGGCTAATCTTCATGAGTTTGTTATCTAATTGTGTGAACTTTCTAGAGTTTTAAGGTTAGTGCGGGATAATCTTCAATTCTCTTTATCGAATCCATAGTTCTTGGAGCGATCCAAAATTTCCGTGTCTTAAAGATTTCTAGCGTAACCTTTAGGTTGATATGATATTGAATGTATTTTTTGTAGGGTGTGAAGATTAGCGGAAGATGATCTTCAATTCATAGAAAAAATCCACCTAATTTGAGATCCACCTATAGGTTACATTAGGAATCTTTAACCCATAGAAAATTAGTCTTTAACCAAATAGTATGAATTTCCTAGAGAGCGGATCTTTTATAGGGTTTAAAGATTTGTGGGTTATAGTTTTCAATTCCTAATAAATTCTGGTTGGACAGGGTTTTGCCATCGGTTTAAGATTCATTGCCTATTCTTCAGAGGTCTGTCATCTAATTGAGTCAACTTTTTAGAGTTTGAAGGTTAGTGGGATATAATCTTCCATTCTCTTTATGCAATCCATCATTTTTGGATAGAGTCAAATTTTCATATGTTCAAGATTTTTAACGTAACCGCTAGGTTGATCTCATATTGAATGGATTTTTTGTAGGGTATGAAGATTAGCGGAAGATGATCTTCAATTCATAGAAAAAATCCATCCAATTTGAGATCCAACTATAGTTGAATCTTTAACCCATTGAAAATTTATCTTTAATCGAATAGTATGAAT
Organism: Momordica charantia; assembly: GCF_013281855.1. Lineage (NCBI taxonomy): Eukaryota > Viridiplantae > Streptophyta > Magnoliopsida > Cucurbitales > Cucurbitaceae > Momordica > Momordica charantia. The sequence goes on from NW_028275161.1 coordinate 22,331,633, forward strand.
TTCCTGGAGAGTGGATCCTTTATAGGGTTTAAAGATCCGCTGGTATAGTTTTCAATTCCTAATGAAGTCCATGTCATTGGGTTGGACCCTGTTTGGCCATATGTTTAAAATTTATTGCCTAATCATCAAGGGGTTTTAGTTTCCATGTTCGTCATCTCCCTTATATTCGTATGAGCAAATGCACTTTTTTCTTATCCTAAAATTCTGTTCTCTCTTATGTTTCAACTTTCAAATTGTCCATTTCAATATTCTTCAATTAGTTATGTTTCCATTTCAATATTCTTCAATGTCTCAATATTAATATGACCAGATGCACTTTTTTTCTTCGTTCCAAATTTTTTTACCAATTGAAGTTTGGTTACAGTCTTATTTGTATTGGATAAATACAAGGGATATTTATATATTTATTTTCTGCTTCGAAGCTACTGAGTCAGTCAAGGTAGCATGTTATTCATTTCGGTTAAATCTTTTCGTCTTGAGATAAAAAGATAATGTTATGATCTTACTCTTTTGCAGTTTGTTGGGATGTTGATGGTGCCCAAAACATTCCAGCCTCAAAACATCCCTCAAAATATTTTTTCTCTATAATATTTATTTCACTCTCTTCAATTTACCATCCAGCCTCTTTTCTTCCTTCAAAATTTTGTCCATTTCTTAATTCTTCTCTTGAAATTTTTTTTGTCTTATTCAAAATATTTTTGTATGATTTTGAAAAGTAATTTTCGAATATAAAACTTGTTTTCTAAATTTATTGTACTTTCAAGTATTTTTCTCCCTAACATTTGAACACTATTTTCAAAATGATTTTCTGAGTTGTAGATGTGAGGTGAGTTTAGGAAAATTAATTGACCGGAAATTTTCCTATTTCACCTTATTGCCTGCACTAACTTTTTTAAGAGTTGAAAATTTTTCTTTATTTGTCAATCTCCTAACATCTTTTCCTTTTGAATTTGTCTCCTCGAACTTTTTTCCAATTCCTTTCCACTTTTTTATGAATATACTTGCATTTTAAAAAATATTTTAAGAACTTCTATGATTTTTCTACAAAAGTTTTGTTTTTTAATCCTCTCTTCTTTTTATCTTTTTTTTTGTCTCAACATTTCTTCTATCTATTAACATTTTTACCTCTTTTTCCCTCTAATTTTTTGCACTCTTCTATTTTTTTCCCAAAACTTGTAGGTGTTCAAAAGCATATGGATGAACATATTTTCGAGGAAAAGATATTTTCTATCAGAGCATTATTGTTGGTGGCGAGGCGATCTAGGAGAATAGCCATGGATGAGGCTAATTAGGAATTAACTTCTCTTGTGCATGTCTAGGAATTAACTTCTCTTGTGCAGATATTTTCTATCACAGCATTATCGTTAGGTATTCATTCCATCTCCATGAGATCAAAAGCCGAATCCTCATGGTTCCATCGAGCTGTAATGGTCCAGTATTTGAGTAAGTTCAATTTATTCTATTGGTAGTAAATTTATTCAATTTTATTTAATTGTTGTGGCTTCTTTGGCTGTACCAGATAGGATACTGTTTTGAAGGAAGTTAGGGCTTATTGTCTTGGAGTTTGTTGTTTCATGTCGTAGGTTATGTTCTAGTCAAGTGGTTCGAGTTTAGTTGTTTGTGGCATCAATTGGAAAACAACGATAATTTAGATTGTGTCTAAATTTTTTGTGCTTTTTACTAACAGTAACATAACTGGTTTGATCAATGAAGTATAAGATCTCTGCGTGGGCACATAAGAACTCATGCTTTGTTCCTTTACAGCTGACAAACATTGTGCAACATTTTTTCTGCATCTTCTCTGTTTTTTTTTTCTTTTTCAAGTATTCATTAATGATTGGCTAAAGGTCCTTAACATTTGAATTTGTGTTATTTGAACTCTTCAGTTCTTTTCTTGCTTGCAAACTCGCACTTTGTGTTTTCACTTTCCATTTCTATTTGCTGATTTTATATTTTAACTTGTTGTTGATTGAACCCACATATCATCATTTTTTTAGTATACATATCATCATGTTATTCACTCACTTGAGATACTTGCAGCTAAGTGCAAATTTGTAGGTTTGTAATAATTAGTACCATTTATTGTGATTCTTTTTGTGGCTCTCTTGGTTTCTTTGGCTTATGTTTTTGTATTGCCATATTCATCCCTTTTTTTTGTTTTACGATTTATGATTTATTGGCTAATCTTCATGAATTTGTTACCTAATTGAGTGAACTTTCTAGAGTTTTAAGGTTAGTGCAAGAACTCTGTTTATTGAATCCATACTTCTTGGAGCTTGCTAGAATTTCCATGTCTTAAGGATTTCTATTGAACCTTTTGGTTGATCTCATATTGAATGTATTTTTTGTAGAGTATGAAGATTAGCGGAAGATGATCTTCAATTCATAGAAAAAATCCAGCCAATTTGAGATCCACCTATAGGTTACCCATAGAAAATTTGTCTTTTACCAAAGAGTATGAATTTCCTAGAGCGGATCTTTTTTAGGATTTAAAGATTTGTGGGTTATAGTCTTCAATCTCTTATGAAGTTCGTGTCATTGGGTTGGACACAGTTTTGCCATCGATTTATGGTTTATTGCCTAATCTTCAGGGGTTTGTCATCTAAATGAGTGAACTTTCTAGAGTTGGAAGCTTGGTTGGAGATAATCTTCAATTCTCTTTATGGAATCCATACTTTTTGGAGAGAGTCAAATTTTTCATGTCTTAAAGATTTCTAATGTAACCCCTTGGTTGATCTCATATTGAATGAGTTTTTTGTAGTGTATGGAGATTAGCGGAAGATGATCTTCTATTCATAGAAAAAATCTACCCAATTTGAGATCCACCTACAGGTTACATTAGGATTATTTAACCCATGGAAAATTTGTCTTTAACCGAATAGTATGAATTTCCTAGGAAGTGGATCTTTTATAGGGTTTAAAGATTTGTGGGTTATAGTCTTCAACCTCTTATGAAGTTTGTGTTATTGTGTTGGACACGGTTTTGCCATTGATTTATGGTTTATTGCCTAATCTTTAAGGGTTTTTTTTATCTAATTGAGTGATTTTTCTAGAGTTTTTGCTTCAATTCTTTTTACATAATCCATACGTTTTGGAGAGATTCAAAATTTCCTTGTCTTAAAGATTTTTAACGTAACCCTGAGGTTGATCTCTTATTGAATGGACTTTTTGTAGAGTATGAAGATTAGCGGGAGATGATCTTCAATTCATAGAAAAATCCGCCCAATTTGAGATCCACCTATAGTAAACATTAGGAATCTTTAACCCATGGAGAATTTATCTTTAACCGAACAGTAAGAATTTTCTAGGGAGAGGATCTTTTGTATGGTTTAAAGATTTGTGGGTTATAGTCTTCAACCCCTTATGAAGTTCGTGTTATGTGTTGGACACGGTTTTGCCATTGATTTATGGTTTATTGCCTAATCTTTAAGGGTTTTTTTTTATCTAATTGAGTGATTTTTCTAGAGTTTTTGAATGATGGTGAGGGGTAATCTTCAATTCTTTTTACGTAATCCAGATGTTTTGGAGAGAGTCAAAATTTCCATGACTTAAAAGATTTCTAACGTAACCCCTAGGTTGATCTCATATTGAATGAGTTTTTTGTAGGATATGAAGATTTGCGGAAGATGATCTTCAATTCATAGAAAAAATCTACCCAATTTGAGATCCACCTATAGGTTACATTGGGAATCTTTAACCCATGGAATATTTGTCTTTAACCAAATAGTATGAATTTCTTAGAGAGCGGACCTTTTATAGGGTTTAAAGATTTGTGGTTATAGTCTTCAACCCCTTATGAAGTTCGTGTTATGTGTTGGACACGGTTTTGCCATTGATTTATGGTTTATTGCCTAATCTTTAAGGGTTTTTTTTATCTAATTGATTGATTTTTCTAGAGTTTTTGAATGATGGTGAGGGGTAATCTTCAATTCTTTTTACTTAATCCACACGTTTTGGAGAGAGTTAAAATTTTCATGTCTTAAAGATTTGTAACGTAACCCTTAGCTAGGTTGATCTCTTATTGAATGGACTTTTTGTAGGGTATGAAGATTAGCGGAAGATGATCTTCAATTCATAGAAAAAATTCACCCAATTTGAGATCCACTTACAGGTTACATTAGGAATCTTTAACCCATGGAATAATTTTCTTTAACTAAATAGTATGAATTTCCTAAAGAGTGTGGATCTTTTATAGGATTTAAAGATTTGTGTGTTATAGTCTTCAATCTCTGGTGAAACTTGTGTCATTGGGTTGGACCCAATTTGCCATTGATTTATGAATTATTGCCTAATTTTCAGGGGTTTGTACACCTTTTTCTTAATTATAAAATTTTTCATCATTTTGTTCACTTGAGTCACTTCAACTGGGGCTTTTGTTAGAGAGAAAAATTGGATGTGAAATACTTGCACGAGGGTTAACCTTCCTCATTTGGGAAGGAGGCCTAAATTTTTTATTACCACCAAGGTAAAATTCCAAGTAGTTAAAAGGGAAGGATTCCACTTTACATCCGATCCTCTTGAGCCCAAGAAGACTGCTTTACTAGGTTGGTATTAACACCTATAACAGATGTTTTGAAACATTCAAAGACAGACTAGAACCCATGTAAAAACCTACTTACATTTTCCTGTCAACAAGAAATATATTTTTCTTTGGTATGTTTCAGTTTCCATGTTCATCATCTCCTTAGAATCGTGTTTTCTCTTGTGCTTCAAATAGTGTCTAAGATTTATTTCCATTAGGTATGTTTCCATTTCAATATTCTTCAATGTCTCAATATTCATAATAGCATATGCCCTTTTTTTCTTCCTTCCTAATTTATTTACCAGTTGAAGTTTTGTTGCAGTCTTATTTGTATTGGATAAATATGAGGGATATTTATGTATAATATTCTACTTCGAAGCTACTCAATCAGTCAAGGTAGCATGTTCTTCATTTCGGTTAAATCTTTTTCTCAGAGGTAAAAAGATAATGTTATGGGCTTTCTCTTTTGCATTTTGTTGGGATATTGATGTTGGCCGTTGGAATTTTTGTCCAACCCTCAAAACATATTTTCTCCGAAATTTTTATTTCGCTCTCTTAAATTTTTTATTCCAGCCTCTTTTCTTCCTTTGAAATTTTGTCCATTTCTTAAACTGTTGCTTTGAATAATTTTTCCTCTTACTGAACTTTTTGTTGTATGATTTTTTAAAAGATGTGAGGTGAGTTAAGGAAAATTAATTGATCGGAAATTTCCTATTTCACCTTATTGCCTACGCTAATTTTATTGGAAGTTAAATTTTTATTTTCCATGTCGACAAAATGAGATTTATACATTCTCGCAATCAAATTTACCACTAGTAAGTCCCTTTTGGGACATCCGATAAAGAATTTACCATTAGTAAGTAATCATACTGTCTTAGCTTTTAACATTGTGTTTCAGATGGATGATGGTTGAATAAACGGTGCTTTGTGTTCGGGGAACAAGGTTATTTTTTCGAATTTACCCTTAGTTTAGTTTTATATGATACATCTTAGCATTTGACATTGTGTTTCAGATGGATTATGGTTGATAAACAAACCTACTGGTTCTTCGTGTTCGGGGAACAAGATTATTTTGTTCGAGGTCTGTTGCAGTTTGAGGGCTTCTTATAATTGCAAATAATTGGGAGTCAATTAGGCAAATATGGATCAGTATGCAACTCTTCCCAGTTTGCTGTATTCTTTTATTGGTTTCATTGCCTGCAAACTTTATTTGAGGGTGGTGTGGCACTAACTCAGGTATTGAAGTTAATTTTTGCTCCATCCTCTCTCTGTTCTTGTTGCATTTATGTTTTTCTAACTCAGCTTGTGGGGGAATTCTGCACTGCTTTGACAACGATAGTGATATGAAAAACGCTAGGAATATTGGCAGTGAGTTGAAGGGTATATCCTTAGCTTTATTTTCTTCAAATATTGATTAAGGAATGTTATAAACTTAAAACGGTCATTTTTAAAGAGTCGTCGTGCTTAGTTTTTAAGTCCACTTCCAATGCTATTTTTCTAGTTGCGTCCACTTAATGACATTTCTAAATTATTGCCATAAAATTTATCAATAGTTTTGTTTTATTTGCAGATATGTGATGGTGGAAGAACAAAGATTCATTTGACTACAGATTTGCAGGGTCCAGTAACTCTTTTATGTGGTTTATCTAGAACAAATGTTGGGTGAGTGGTTGGTTAAATGCTAAAACCATTGTTTCATTAAAATTGCCCTGTAGAAGGCCAGTGCATTTTTCTCCGGAGATAGTTTATTTAATTTGATCTCTAATTTGTTGGCCTTTCCAGACACTGCCTCACTGGTTCAGTTTCATTGAGCAAGGCTGCTGAACCACAGGTTATATCCGTTATTAAATGTAAGATTAAAGAGGGTGTCTTTGTTAGTTTATCTCTTGACATCAAACCAATGCAAGTACGAATAGGTGATCTTTTTTCTATTTTGTAATGTGATTTATCATTGTTGCCTCGTCTTAAGGCCTATACCCTTTTTTATCCATCCAATTTGCCTCATCAATGACTGACAGAACTTTTCATAAAAGGAATACTGATGATGGGAAAGGATTTAGTTATGTTTCTTATTCTAGAGATAAAAGCATTTTTGAATTTTCTTTCTCTTGGTTCTTGTGGTGTGGTTATCTCTCCAGAAATTAAAGAGAAATTAAATGAATTTATATTATAATTTTATTTTGAGTTAAGCTTCTTCTCCGTGCACGTTCCAATGGCTATAAGTTACGGACTCGCTTGTGGTTGGTTGATTAAGAATGGATTCTCCTACCCATAACTTCAGTTCAGGTATGTTTCAAAACTTTTCAAATCTATTGATACAACAATTACTGTGACATGATTCAATAACAGTACTTCAATAACAGTATACTGATCATATTTTGTTCTTTGCCTTGTAGTAATATGGTGTCTTATCGGTTCCGTTACTAGTAATAAAAAGTTATTGGAGTAGGGTAATATTTTGCTTTTAATTTTAGCCAAATTCTGTGCCATATATGAGGTCAGTTTGCTAAGGGGAGGGGTGATATATGCCGTGGATCTTGATAAATTGCCTCTCAGGTTATAATTCTTTTTTAATTTTTATTTTTGTAAGATTATTATGTATTTCCTTGGTGGTATAGAATATATATATGACATGGGCTTATAATTCTTTTTGTTTTGTAAGATTATTATGTATTTCCTTGATGGTACATAACATATTAGGGGTGTAAGATTATTGGTTCGGTTCGGTTCTCTAATTGAAAACTAAACCGAACCAATTCGGTTCAAAATCTCACCGAACCACCTTCGGAATGGCTGATAATACCACTTAAGAGCGGATAGACTGTCCACCGAGTGTCGTTACCCACTTCTACTAAGGCTGAGCTTAATAAGTAGCTACAATCAGAATGAAAAAATTTGTACCTTTATTATATGCAGGAAGGGAGAGTGAGAGACTTATGTCATGCGATTATAATTTAAAATTCGAACTAGTCTGAATTTAAAATGTTAAAATTTTGTATAATTAAAAATTTAAAAATAAAGTAAAAACAGTTTTTTTATTTTGTTTTATTTTATATTTCCAGAGATTTGATTGTTATATTAATATTTTCATTTTGAGAATATATATATATATATATATATATATACACGCACACACAAACACAAAACCTGATAAAATAATGTATTGTATTTATAACAATTTATTTTTAGAACTACTAAAACAAAAATTAATTACAACTTCTTACTGGTTAGGTAACGTGTAATCGATATTTTGAAATGTATTATTTATTTTATTATTTTTTGAGTTTCGTTATGAAAGGATAGAGAGAGAGATGATTGTGGCTCCGTGGGCCGAATTAGGGGCCCATCATTTGTTATTTGATGGTTTTTATTTTGTTAAAAGCATTTTATTTTGAGTTAGCTTCTTCTCCACGCACGATCCAACGGCTATAAGTACGGAGTCGCTTCTGTTTGGTTAGAGAAACGTCGCCTCAAACGTTAGTAGCTCTTCCTCTCCAGCCTTCTTCTCCTCCTCCTCTGTGGCCTTCATCATTCGCTTTTCTTTTCCGATCTCATTTATGGGTTTCCAGTTAGGGTATTCTCTTCTTCGCTCTCTCGCTCATTATCAGTCGATTATCGATGTTGGAAGTACGTAAAATCATATTGCAATCTTCTTCTTCTTGGTCTGATCTCGCAGGTTCTAATCGCACTGGCTCCCGGTTTGGAGTTTTCTCAATTCCGATGGAACTCTTATTTGTTGCCTTTGTCCTCGATTGAACAATCCGCTACTTTTTTATGCCGAAACAAAAATTTCCTTGGATTTTGAACTCACCTTCCAGTTCTCTCGTCTCTGTCTTCGAAGCCCTAAATCCTCCTTTCGATTAGATCCTACCGGAACCCTAAATCATTCATTTGATCACATCCCGATGGAAGTTTAAATCGGTTAGATCCCACCGTGACCATAAATGGTTCTTTTGTTCATCTCCCCTATACCTCATGAAACGATAATGCCCTCCTCCCACGTCCGAAAATCTATGGAAACCACAATCTCATAATATTGGAACGGCCAATATCTCTGATCCAAAGTTGGCCGCTTTGAAACTCGATCACCCAGGATGAGATGTCGACAGAGTGGAGGCGTTCGCATCGACCGCAGTGAAGTTTGCCAATTGATTAAAAATTTTTAACGTCATCCCATCCCATGGCATCATCCTGAGATCTTTCGACACAGGAGGTTAGTTTCTGTCTTTGATTGCAAGTTGAGAGGATTCAGATTATTGTTTGAATTTTGGGTTGCATGTGCATGGCGATTTCTTTTCTATTTATAGTATTTTATTATTATTATTTTGGTAGATTTAGATGAAGTATACGTCCTAGAACGACAAAGAAGTTAACATTTCCGTTATTCAGAGAAGTAAGACTTGAGATTATGGATTTCTCAATCGGTAATGTTGCTCCACTCAGATTATTCTTTCTTTTTTTTCCGTCAGGCTATTGGAGTCTCTGTGGAATGGATCCGGGATCAATGCCACTGAAATAGTTTCTGCACATTCCTGTTGTGTGTGGATAATGATCCTTCCTGCCTCGGAAAAGATGATTCCGACTTGCTACTGGTGTGTGTGCTGTTGTCTTCAGTTTCAGCTTCCTTTTTCTTCTCTTTTAATTATTTTTGTTTTTCTTGTTTTCCCCAACTTTTTGGGATAGTAGTCAACTTTTGACGCTTATATGGTGGATTATAAATCAATTTTTTTCCTGTCTTGATGCAATGCGCTGTTTCTTTACTAAATTGGGTTGTTGAAGTCAAAATGCAGAACAAAGTGGGAATGATCACCGAGCTTTACATTCCAAGGAAGAAGGTGTATGCAACGAAATTTGCAAAAAATATTTGTCGTTATTTTCTTGGTAAATATTTTAAGCATGGTTTATGATTGAACTTTTGTCATCACTTTTAAATTGTAGTGTCAAGTTTTCTACCACACCTCAATGTTAGTATAATAAATAACATTAATCCCGAATCCATTTTAACTCTACTGAGTTGCATTGAAATATAACGAGACCTCTCATGTGTGGTTACTCTCCCTACTTCTCCGTCCATTAAATCCCTCGTGGAGTTAGGATTCCAATCCGAATTTTCCTTGTTCCAACAGTCATGGTTGCCTCTTTCTTCACAGAGATTGTGAAAATATTTGGAAAACAAGGCTTCGAGGGTTTATGGGCCTACCTATTTATCTTTCCACAAATGAATTCTGTGGCCATTTCTCACTTTGCCAGCGAGAAAATTGATAAACCAGTTGATGGTGTTTTTGGCTATGTCGAACCACGGCCTACTTGCTTTTCTTTCCGGTGGAAGAGGGATCCCACCCAAACGGGTCACTACTCACTACCATAGGATACGGACTATCACCCCCCTCCCCCCTTTCTTCTTGATAGAACATCCACTGCCACTTCAACGAAAACATTGAAGCAAGAAAATGCTAAATTCATGGGTCTTGTCTTTTTGCTTCTCAGATTTTTGAAAGAAAAGTTTATTTAGGATGTTTTAGTTCCTGAAGGCCTCTCTACTATGGGGAAAGGGAAGGGCAAACAGGTGTATACTCCAGAACAAGAACAAGCAAGGATGAACTCTCTTCAAAGTTTCAATTTACTTTTGTTCCTTTAAATGGCATCATGACTCTCTACACTTATTCTTTTTTAAGTCCGCTTTCATTCTCCTTTTAAATTCACATTTAACTTGTGTTTAGTTAAAAACAAATAACAAGAATTCGACATTAAAGTGACAAGATTATAGGGAAGTGAACAGTTTTTTTTTGTAGGTGGAATTCAACTAGGGAGCCTTAAAATAGGTGATTCAAATTTAAATGCCACCAAAAACTTATTTTTGAGATTTGTTTTCGATTATCATATAAGAGAGGTTGCTTCAAGCATAGCAGGGAAACCCAATTACACTGCTAAGGGATTTTTATTCTCCCCGTCTCTAAAACCCACCGGCCATCAAAGTGCATTTTTCGTATCCTCTCATCATATTAGTTTTTTGTTCTATATCATTATTTATAGACGGAATTTTGAAGAATCATGGGAGGGGTTTGCTGACTTATGAACTCAAAATAAGATTTATCAAGGGAGAAATATAAACTAAAGAAGCAAAGCAATAGCAAGCTCAAAGCACTTGACATATGTTAAATTAAAGGAAAAGCATGCTGATGGTAAGGACCTTCTGGTAGGTCAATGATGTTATTATTTCCAATTCCTCTTTTGCAATGCCATATTTGTTTTCTAATTCGCTCCACAATCATTATGTTTGGTTCTTGTAACAGAATGCTAGTAAGACAGATTCATTTGACTACAGATTTGCAGCGTCCAGTAACTCTTTTCTGTGGTTTATCTAGAACAAATGTTGGGTGAGCGGTTGGTTAAATGCTAAAACTATTGTTTCATTAAAATTTCCCTGTAGAAGCCCAATGCATTTTTCTCCAGAGATAATTTATTTAATTTGATCTCTAATTTGTTGGCCTTTCCAGACACTGCTTACGGGTTCAGTTTCATTGAACAAGGTCGCTGAACCACAGGTTATATCCCTTATTAAATGTAAGATTAAAGAGGGTGACTTTGTTAGTTTATCTCTTGAAATGCTGAATTTTGACTATTGTAGTTATGATAAACGTATAGTTGCCTAGCTTCATCCTGCTATAACTCGTTTTATAGGTTCAACATTTAGAAATCTTGATTGAAGGAAGATGGTTTTTTGTTGGCTTTTGCCATCTAACCAATGCAAGTGCGAATAGGTGGTCTTTTTTCTATTTTGTAATGTGATTTATCATTGTTGCCTCGTCTAAAGGCCTATACCCTTTTTTATCCATCCAATTTGCCTCATCAATGACTGACAGAATTTTTCATAAAAGGAATACTGATGATGGGAAAGGATCCTTTCAGTGTGGTATGTTACCCTTGCACACAGCCTTCATGATGAAATTCATAAATATTCATACAGTATATAAAATAGTGATGATCAATATCTTTCGTTTTTGTTGCCCACAAACCTCACCTGATATATGCTTTCTTCACATATTAGACAATATGTTAGGGGATGAGGTTAGAAATTTTCCGAGCTTGCTGTTGTGATTCTATTTGACCTGAAATTGGGCCCGGTAAGGATTTAGTTAGGTTTCTTATTCTAGAGATGAAAGCATTGTTTGCATTCAATTATCCTATGAGATTAGCTTGAATAATAAAGTCAAGTTAGATTTGAATTTCCGTATGCTATGTTTTTAGTTTCATTGTTGGATTATGAATGTGGACTGTTCAAGTTTCTTTCTCTTGGTTCTTGTGGTGTGGATATCTCTCCATAAATTATCTCATTCTAAACCTTTGTTTTTATTTGGTGGGTGCACTTGGCCTTTATGTTGTCTCTCTCCCCTACCTCATTTCCTCTCTCCTCTCTCTCTCTCCTTCTCTCTCCCTCTTTCTCCTTCCCTTCTTTCCTTTCTTCTCTCTCCCCTCCCCTTGCCCACCCTCCCTATATCTCACTTCTCCGCTTCTCTCAGCCCTCTGTCGGTCCCCCCCCCCCCCCTCCCTATCTGTCTGTCTCCCTCATCTCTCTCCTCCGTTTCCTCTGTCGCTTTTCCCTTTCCCTTGAAACACAATGGCTCTGGAGAAGTACATGATTTTTCCCTACTAAATCTCTTTCTCTCTATGTGGCTGGTTTGTTTTGACTACTATAGCTAGTTTCTATGTCAATGTGTCTTGTCCCAAGGCTCTTCCAACCAAACTATTGAATCCTCTTTTGTTCAAGATGGTCATTCTCATAGTCCATCTGAAACGGGAGCATTGGATTTGCTTATGCATTCTCTATCTCAATACATTATCATTGATTGTTTTTGTGGTGGTGATTTTGTTTATTGTATTGGTCATTGTTGTTGCTTTTTACCTTTGGTGCTTTGTATTGACTAGTAAAATATGTTGTTATTTTGTTAAATGAGGATCCCTCCCATATTTATCTCTCCCTCCTCCATGTCTGTTTCACTTTCCCTTTCGCTTTCCCTTTCCTCTCTCTCTCTCCTCCCTATTATTTTAGTAGTGTTTCAATGTTATTTTAATTCTGTTTATTGAAATTACATATATTTGTTTTGTTTTGGATTATTGTGTAGCCTGTTTGGATTATTATTTACTGTTTGTTTATTGATACAAAGCTTGTTTCTTTAGTTATGGATGAGAGGTGCATTAATAGTTTTCCTACTTGTCTAATACCTATTAATAGCTCTATCATGGGTTCCAACCTTGCTTAGGGATCATTTTTAAATTATGTCCATTCGTTTGTCAATTTCTCGTTTTGTATAGCATGATTGAATGGTTTGATATGAACAAAATAACTTACTTGTATACGTACGTCTCATCATCTCATCATCTGTCTCATCATCTGAACTCGTAGATTATTTGGTAATTTTTCTTGATATAATTGACTTCTTGTTTTTCACCATGCTCATGTGTTTAGATGATTATCGAGTAATTTGTTTGATTTTGTTTACTTCAAGTTTGATTGTTTACAATTTTCTCTTTTCCAATAAAGGTGTTGTCTCTAGCCATCGACACTCAAATTAGCTTTTGCTTATATGCGCTATCATCTAAATTGAGGAATCATTTGGTAATGTTTTCTTTAAATACTTGACTTTATTTATTTCACTGTGCATTATGGTATTTTCAACACGTTAATTTGTTTAGGTTGTGAGGTTGTATATGTTTCCTAAAATAACTTTTGTTCATTCACGCATTTTTGTTCTAATTTGATCGTTCTTTATATGTTATGTTGTACTGATATATCTAGTAGCAAAATATTTAGTACATTGATATCTCAATTATCTCTAAATTTTGGTGCTTCAATGTAGTGATTTTCTCGATTTGTCTTGAAATACTTCTTTCTATTTATGGATTTGCTCGAGATATTGGTCGCTTCAATTATGTGCTATCATAAAATATTGGTTACTTATAGGCTGCCTTAGAATTACCTATAAATGTCCCAGAAAATTGGTTGCCTTAAATGTCTCAAAATATTATTTGCCTCTAAATGTCTTTGAAAATTTGTTGCCTTGAATGTCTCGAAAATTTTGTTGTTTTGAATGTCTCGAAGAAGTGGTTGCCTTAAATGTCCTGTAATATGGGTTTCTTTTAAATGTAATGAAATATAGATTGGTTCAATGCCCCAAAATATTGGTTGACTTGAAATGTCCTAAAATATTGGATGCCTCGATATGTTTCGAAAGATGGTGGCCTTGATATGCTTGAAAATTTTAGATTGAATGCCTCGAAATTGGTTGAAATATGGGTTGTATAGATATGTCCCAAAATATTTGTTGTCTTGACATGTCATGAAATATTAGTTTGAAATATAGATTATCTCAAAATGTCTTCGAAATATAGGTGTCTCAAATTTAGATTACCATGAAATGTCGTGGAATATAGGTTGTCTTAAAATGCCCTTAGATATATGTTTTTTCAAATGTAGATTGTCTTGAAATGTCTCTAAATATAGGTTGTTAAAATGCCAATGTCTTGGAATATTAGTTGCCTCTTACGAAATATCTTTAAAAATTAATTCCCTTGAAATGTGCAAAAATATAGGTTCCTTGAAATATTGTGAAATATAGGTTGCATCTTTTTCAACATACTCATCATACTCTCTGAAATGTTCCAAAATATAATTTCCTTCTCTATATCTTGTTCCAAAATATAATTTCCTTCTCTATATCTCGAAGTCTCAATGTATGACTGCATCTGCATGCAAACCATTTATAAAATGCCCTCAATTTTTTAATATATACTCATTTTACTCTTCAAACTCCTACGAGATACGACTATTCGAAGGTATCTGTTGAGATAAATTAATCTAAAATGTTGTGATTGTTTGACAAAGTGATACATCTATCCGCGTATAGGTGTGATTTGCAAACCCGTATAGGTGTGATTGCAAACCATTTTTAAAATCATGTATTTTTTTCTTTTGTTCAAAACTCATGTCATATACCCAATTTATTCTTCAAACTTCAAACAAGGTGTTTATTGAGAGAAATTAATCTAAATAAATTGTGATTGTTTGACAAACAATGCATCCATTTATGTATAGGTATGATTGTAAATTATTATAAAAGCATCCATTTTGCCCTTACAAACTATTTATAAAAGAAAAGAAAACTAAGTTTGGATACATCAAAATCTGTATTCTTTTCTTTCTCCCAAAATATCTAAAGGTTTTTCTTTTAAACATTCCCAAAAATAATGAAGATTAAAGTTTTCTTTCTTTGTAGGGAAAATTAAACCAGTCAAAATGAAGATTTGCGAATGTAAAAATTAATTTTAGACGATGAAGGGGTAAAGAAAAAATATATTTAATGTTTCTATTAATTATCCCCTTTGTTTTCTTTGTAGGGAAACATTGAACCAGTCAAAATGAAAATTTGCGAATGCAGATATTAATTTTAGACGATGAAGAGGTAAAAATAAAAAATAATTATCACGATTGTTTTTTTCGTGATCTTTAACTATTTTAGATTTCTTATTTTAGATTTATACTTTTTTATTAATTAATTTGAATTTCTAAATTGACGTGATTAATTATCCCCTCTGATATCATATTTAATGAAATGTTGTAAGTTTAGTAAATGACAAAACTAACTTATTAGGATAGGGTGAGAAGCATGTCTCCATCTCATATTATTTTCCAGAGAAAGCAATTAATTTAGATCAAAATGAAGCAATAGATTTTTCTAAAATACACACTTTGTATTGAAGAATTAAGTAAGACAAATCTCTGATTTAAACAAATCTGAACTTTTATGTTTATCTATTTTCATCTCTTTTAAAATCACATATTATTATTAAAATATTTACATTTTATTATATGATTATTTAAGATTGTGATGGGAGAAAAGAAAAGATTATCCTTTTTCCACTTTGTATTTAATTTGAAATTAAAGAAAATATTTACATCCCAAAACTCTTGAACAGTTATATTGATTTGTCGTACCATTCATTAAAAAAATTTTAATAAAATAAAAAAATAATAATTTTCCCTACTTCCCTCAATCTTGTCAACTGGGTGCGGATCTTCTTTGTTTTTTCTTCATGATTATGATCACTTCCAATTGGACAATGATGGGGTGGCCGACTAGAGTACGACACTTGCATAGAGAAAAAAAAAGAAATTTTGATGTCGAGCTAGTTTCAATCTATCTCACGAAAAATCAAAATGACATACCTGTAGAATATCTTTATTTATAGGTGAAGACCAATCGATCGTATTCTTTGTATGATTCATGATATAACTATTGGAATGACGATTAATGAGTTGTTGAACATGACTTCATGTATTTCGGTTTGACTTTTAGAAAAGTTAGAGCCTATATACTGTAGTGGTTCAGTTTTTTCGAAGGTCAAACTTTATAACCTAGATACTTCGGCTCGTCCAATAAAGATGTCCAAACCAATCTTGTACTTATTTAGTGTGTTAACACATAGAAGATCGTTTAATTGCCTCGCAACATTTTACATCGAATTTGACCTCAAAGGAGGTCACGTTCTCTGATCCTCTAATCTACTTTTATTGAAGCTCTTCGCCAATGCAATTGTTCCCATTGATAATATCCAGCTTTAGAGCAACCTTCAAATATTTTGCATAATGGTATTTATATTATAACTCAAAATAACACCACTAAGATAATTACATTTAACATAATGTTAATATAATATGCTCATTAAATTAATATGGTTGAGTTCCATGAACTCACCACGTAAGCATTTAATTAAGAGATGTTTACAACAGGAGTATGATAGAAGCATAATTTAAAGTTCTCCGAAAATAAAATGTGGGGTTTAAATACTCTTTTGGTCAATGTACCTCGACTTTGGTTCATTTACCTTCAAAACATCCATTTTAGTCCATAAATTGTCAACTTTCGTTTATTTCAATTTTTTACTTTCAAAACATTTTTTTTGATCCATGTACTTTTAAACAAGGGATCACTTTGATCACTTTTTTTTTTATTTTATCTCATTTATTTCGATCAAAATGTTACCTTGACACTTCACTCACTAAAATTTTGCTAAAATTTTTGGAAATGTAGCCATAAATTTGTATTAAAGATTTTTTTTCATTTTGTGTCTAAAATTTGTGCTAAAATTTTGTAAAAATGAACAACATTCAATTTTTACATTCAATTTTTAAAACTATGTGGATCAGAATAAATATCTTAAAATTATACGACTAAAATGAATAAAAGTTGAAAGTAGATAAATTAAAATTAACATTTAAAAAATACAAGGATTATGGTCAGGATGAACTAAAATAGAAAGTATAAAAATCAAAATAGTACTTGAACCAAAATAATGTTTGTAAAAAGGCTTGAATGGAATAGAGTAGAATAATAAAGTAGAAAGAGAAGGAGAAGAAAATGACACCGTCGAGAATTCCGAAATGAATTATGATAAAAATCATGGGCAAGAGAATAGAAGAATTCCAAGTAAATTTGTACCGTTATAAATGTACCACATATTAGGGTGATGATCTAGGCAGTTCACCCTGTCAATCCTCATGGGTCCAAATAACTCAATTTTCTCCCTCGTTTTGGTGACTCGATCTTTTTTTAATATAAAATCTTTACATCTAATATTATACTGCAATTTTTTTTTAAACTACTCCAACTTAATTACATATATTTTTTCTAGTATAACAAATGTGGAGATGGAGATTTGAACCTCCAACTTTAATAGAGGCTAAATGAAAAATATATATATTAATCAGTTAAAAGCTCAAATTATGCAGCAACTTATACTTAATCACGTTATTACTTGATATATTATAAACCTTAAATTGCTCTTAAATACAGTACAAAGAACGAATTGTAAGGAGCAGTTCAGGAATTTTTCAGAGCAGATGCAGACTAGATTGCCTTGAAACAGTACTAAATAATTGGATCGCATTCCACAAAGGCACAGACGCTCCATAAAAAGTGTAACGGTTCATCTCTCTGGTATATCAAAAACGTGATTTTACAATGTCTAACATTAAGGTATAAGAACTTTACTTCAATGTAATTTTATGGTTAAATTTCTTTAATTTCAGTTCGCCAGCAGCTTTTCAAAGAAAACTCCTGCAATGCATATCCCATCTGCTGCTGTGGCTCACCATTGTTAGAAAATGTAACAATCTCAACTTGTCCAATCTTCATCAGTGTCCTCCTAAACGACAGATAAAAATAAGTATATTTAAGTTACAACATTCATTGAAATCAATAAATGATGTATCATTTTGATTTCATCTTTTAACGAACATTTGAATCTTAATTGCTAAACTAACTAAAAATTTTAATTTCATCACATGTATATGAAAAGTGTCATGAGAATGTCCGACACTTTTTAGTGAACAGGACCTAGAACGCTAGAACTACATTGAGGCAGTTGGAGAACTTGTTTTGTTCTTATTTTTACATGAAATATTATTCAGTATAGAAATATGACAACTTTCCAACAAACGTGGTGTAAACTATCAAGGACGACATTGAGAAGTTCATATAGGGTAGCGACTAAACCAAAGAACCAATTTTCTTTAGAACTCAAGGAAACAGTGGTACAACCTATGAAGCAGATCCTATTCAACCAATTTTCAAAGAATGAAGGTGAGAAATCGGCTATACTTGCTAGCAAAAGAGGTGCCTCGGCCAAATATTTTCATGAGACTTCAAAATGCTAACAAAAACAAAAACTCCTAGTAGAAGGGAAGCGAAAGAACTGGATAAAAGGTTGCTGGAAAAATTGCTGAAGAATAATAATTACCAAAAGAAAACTCACAATAATCAAGGGACGAATTTCTAACTTCTAATCCAATAATTTAAAAAACCATGGGAGAAGGATATAGGTTATATAACAGGTAGTGAACACTCACCTCTTGAGAGCTCGACAACTCTTCAATGTCATCTTCGACCTACAAGATATGGACAGACTGTACTTAGTATACAATGACATCCAATCCATCAACCATTTCATCTCCCATTCAATCATGAATAGCAAATGGAAACCGACTACATGGTGTTGCAACCTCGGAGCATTAAAATTTAATAAACCTGACTTGTAAGATGATGTGGCTAGGTTTCTAGAACCTTAGACACGAGAAGGAGTGGCTGATTGAATTTGTATGAAGTATGCCCAGTGCCTTTCTATAATTAACATCATAAAATTAACTATGGTTTTTTTTTTTAATAATTGGAAGTCGGAGTTTTACTCCCCTACACCAAAGGACATCCGTACTCGCCCCAAGGCCAGGACCTGGAATACATCAAGGATTTTTGGTATTAAGCTCACCGGAAAGTTCGAACTTGAGACCTCAAGCCCTTGCCAACCGGGCTGCCCCTTGGGGGCAAAATTAATTATGGCTTTTTGTTTGTGTCACTGAGCAAAAGCTAACGGCAATTCCATTTTCAAACATTTTAGAAACCTCAAGGGTTAAATAATAAATTTTTGAAACTTAGGAACCGAAAAGAACTATTGAAACTTTCCGCCGGCAGCTAAGTTGATTACTATTATGATGCTTCTAGCTGTTGCAGCTATATGGTAATGGCCTCTTGTCCAGTAAGATAATTCAACCATTAAATAACTAAGAGAAAAGCGTATCCACTTCAAGCTGGATTACTGCACTAAGAAATTCTGAAGCTAATAAAGCAGCAACTCTTTTAAAAGGAAAATTTGTAAAAAATGGCACTGATACCTCATATTCTGCATCTTTCCTCGGGACTTTTCCTCCTGCAAATTCAAAGAGCTAAAGTACATCAACTGACCGGGTAAAAAATACCATAAAATCATAATCAGCTTAAGGTGATTATAATGTTTCACGAGGTAATTTCAGTACCCAAATTTTCACGCACCGACTTCAAATGTAGACGGCAAAGGAACATTAGTCCAAAACAAATGCACGCCTATCTTACTTAAGGACATATTTTACACTAATTTGTTTCACATTGTAAATAAGTAACAAGTTAATTTTCAGAAAAGAGGAACTGCGAAAATGAAAATCACTATTCTACTAGATCTACAAGAGTTGTATAATGGAAATCCTAATTCAGAATTTCCATGAGAATCCAATATACAGAAGAGGTGACAAATTACTAGCCAGCCAATTATGATAATATCAAAGCCTGTTTGAGAAATAACTAAAAGTAAATGGATAGAGCATGAAAGATTGACCGTCATCTTGTCCCCGGACTGCTCTCCTTTTCTTTGATCCTTCATCCTGAATAATATAATACATGACAATCCAAATCAGAGTCATTTCTGGGAGAAAAAATGTTCCTTAAAAGTGAAGACTTGCCTGTTCAATCTTTCGCTTTGAACCAGAAAGCTGCATCTTTTCGGCAGAAACTGTAGAATACCAAATTTTTGGATTTGATGTAATTGCAGTATTCTCATAGTCATGTAATAAAATCAATGAAGAAAATTAGAACCTTTGGGTGCTGAAGACCTCTTTGAACTTCTTGGTGTCCTCTGAAAATAGCAGGCATTAATTTCAAATAAATATGAGCCTTAAAGATCTAAAGTTGATTATTTATTATTGGATTTTCAAAATTTTAAAGGCAAAGCTGCAATGCACAAAGCTTCACTATGTTATAACTCCCGTGGGAGGGGGGTGGGGAAGCTCCTCCGGCTGATATCTTAGCTCTGCTCTCTATGGAGGAGGCCTTCTTCTACTTCTTCTGCTTCCATCTTTAATTATGAATAAGATAGACGATTGTTTGTTAAATGAAGCAGTATGGAGGAAATTCTTAGTAATCTGCCAGACATGGGGAGAGGGAGGATTCTTTGGCCTGCAGGAGTCTTAAAATTTTTTGGTATATGGTTAGAGTGTAATAGGAGGATTTTGAGGATAAGACTACAGAGAGTTTAGAGGCAAATAAATTAACACATTTAATACTTCGCTTTAAGATTGTCATCACTTTGGTGTTGACTTTTGTGGAAAAAAAAAAGTTCTTAACAGTTAAGGTGCAGGTAAAGGCCTTACAAGTGTTTACAGTTTGAGGGGGAGTATTTTTATTTTGGTTGTTCCTCAACAGCTAGGTTATAACAGCTTTTGCTTGTATTTTCATCTCTCTAATTAACTTTTTCTTTTGCATAAAAAATAAAATAAGTAGTAGTAGTAGTAGTAATAAAGCCTTAAATGTAGGGGTACATGGCCAGCAACCTATTTCCACACATTAAGTAAAGGTCTTCATATATTACCTTCTCCTCCACTTTCTTGAACAAACTAGGTAGAGTAGACTGGACGAATAAACCACGATTATTACTCTCAACATTTCCCTTAGCCCGAGAAACTTTTTTAGGCTTAGAGATCAATACTTGATTTCCTTCAAGAAATGGAGGTCTTCCCATTGTATCTTCATCTTTAGCATCGACAGAGAGATCTTCTGTCTGTATTAATCAAATAAGGGAGCGAACAAACAGTAGCAAGCTCGGATTTTAAGATTGAATATAGAAAGCTGTAGAGATAAGAGAATGAATTAAAACAAGCTACTCAAGAATCATAAACAGGATATTTTCACTGGCATGATCTCCGATAGAAGGTTCATGTATGACAATATTCTTTTCTTCTCCTTCAGACAAATCATCATAACTTCCAGTCGACTCATCCTCAGAAGAAGCCTCTGCAAACCTTAATGAGAGTAGGAAATAAGTTAAACAATTAAATCCTTCGGCTGGACAGAACACAAAAAAATGGTAATGTGAATTAACTGGAATACACTTCAACACAAATAGGACCTATATGAGAATCAAGAAGTTGCAGTTAACTCACATTTGATCTGAACTTGTTGAAACAATATTTGTCTACCAAAGCGAATCCATGGAAATGTCATGTCATTTCTTTAGTTATCTTTACCAACGTGAGTAAAGATGGATTCACTAATTCCGTTGGTTGTTTAGCCTTATAAGACTTCTAAATACAAATCAACGTACTGTCCAACAACTTGTAACTCCTTGGACTGGAGTTTCCCCTCTTATTCATGATACCAATGAAATTGTTTCTCATCAGAAAAAAAAAAATGTACTGCCCAGCAACTAGCATGGCCTGGTTGATGAAGTGAAAGAATCTTGAATGGCCTCAAGGTAGTTGAACTTGAAAAACATCTAGGATCAACACAGTGCTGGTTTCATTCATTCAAATTTTACAACTTACAGTATGTGTGTATCGTTGTTACTTGACATGGGAAATGCCATCAATCTGAGGGTATTTGTACTGATAGCCTTCCCAATTTCTAGTTTGTTTCTGTAAATTTCCCATACAGGAAACTGATCTTGGGAAATTGATCCTACTATGTTAGGATTTAGGAAAAATAGAAGGCTGTAGATCTTTTTTTTCTGGATAAGATGAAGGCTGTAGATTGGACCAATGATAACACAATAGTGCAAACTTGTGGCACATTCTCCAAGAGTGTGAAGAATTTTAACGTGAAAAATTTTAAAGGAAATTAATCTCATTCATAAACAAAATAAATAACCTAAGATAAAACCCTCCCAAAAGCCAGAATTAAAAAGGTTCCCCATTTAGCTAAGACCATAAAAATAAGTTAATTAAAAAATATTTAGCCAGAGAAGCTGTTAGGAATACTAGTAGTGATGCATGCAAGCTAAGCTAGACATTCACGGTATATATATACACACACATGTTTGTACATACATACATACATAAAGGAACAGTGGTTATAAATAATGGTTCAGAGAGGTGGGGTATAGACATATTTTGCAAATAGTATAGGGAGAGAAGTAAGCCTGTCAAATGCCTAGTAAGCCTTTGTATTTTCCTTCCATAAGATGATACATTTCAACCGCGAGTTTCTTAGTTTCCAGTCTCAATCTCAAGTTCAGGACGTATCAGAAGCCTAATAGTGGGCAATAGACTAATAAGATCCCTCACTCCCTTTCAAGATCTCTCATTTATTGGAAGACTCTTCAATTTCTTTGCAACCACACCTCTCAAAAAAACAGCATACACAACAAACCCATAGAATGTTCTCTCTTTGAAATAGAGACCACCTAAGAAAACCCAAGACAAGCTAAATACATGTGGAACATTTTAGATACAGATTTTGAAGTCTAAACTTTTAAAGTCGCAAATCTTAAGAAGTGCCAGACATATATCTATAATTATGGTCAAGTCATGCAGCATAATATTATTTGACAAGAAACGCTGTTTCTTCCTAACTTATTGATAGTGAGATAATATTTATGTAGTAAAACCATGTGCAAAGGGTAATACTTGAACACTTTTCCAGCAGATCTTTCAGAATGTCTAACTGGTGTAGTGTTTATTGAATTTATCATGTTGTCTTCAAGGTCCGCTAAGCCATCTCCACGTTCTCCTTTATGAGAATGTTCTTCGGCATGATTGATTCCCTTCTTTTGAACACTATGCTTACTCGTACTTGTAACGCCAGCACCACCGTTGAAGTCGTATTCTCCACATTTTCCCTAACATATAACAGCTAGGAGTTAGCAAATATCCTCTCTATCTCTCTCTCTCTCTCTCTCTCTCTCTCTCTCTCTCTCTCTCTCTCTCTCTCTCTCAAGTTCAACTTCAGTTTAAAAAATGGAAGTACAATAGTAAAGCTGGCAAAACAGCACCAGCTCGAAAGAAAAGAAACCAAATAAAATAAGAGTGTACCCACCAAAAGAACCATACAAGAAGCTTTATATATAAGCCCCCAGTTGTAAGTAATTGAAACACAAATTGAAGCATTAAAAGGAGAATGTGTATTTCTGTATCTCATCAATCCGGAGGTACAGCTTTGGAATTTGTACTAGCTAATTACGAATGGTAAAGAGTGTCTGAGAGGAAAAGAATAAAATAAAAAAGGAAAAATCAGCTCTACAAAATAAAAGAATAAGTATACAAATATGAATCCAACGATAACGTAGGGCAAGGATATTTGGCCAAAGTAAGGCCCAATGGATAATTTCACCGCTCCCCTTCAAACTAGGTTATATATGTAGATTGACCCAAGCTTGGGTTTTAATTCTTCAAAATTGATTTTGGATTGAGCTGTTGTAACAATTTCTGTACTTTGTAACCTAAAGGAGTGAAAACTATAGATGAGGGAGATGATTTTATAGTCTATATTTCTTTGATGAAATGTTTATCTGTTACAGCATGTTTACTGCCATCACTAATACTCCCGATCTACTCCATTAAAAAATAATAATTATTATTATTAATATTTTGCTACATAAATGATCTGAAAACTGAGATCCTCACAGAATCATACATGGAAAATGTAGGGGTACTCAAGAAACGAAATTAGTATGCATTTTAAGAGCCTAAAAGTTATCAAGAAACATACTGTAGTCAATTCTTTAGGAATATCAAGACGAGCTTCCTCTGGATTTTCATCTTTTGTTCCAATCCACCATGCATCAGAAAAGACAACCTGCAGTAAGAGAAAATTCTGGTTGATTCACAACGTACATGCATAGAAAGCTTATTTCATTGAAATACTAAATGAAAATGAATTGAAAAAAAGTTCCTGGAAAAGGAAGGAAAAGAATGAAAAGCAAAAAGACTAACCATACTATCAAAATAATCTTCACATGTCACATTCTTTCCACCTCTAGAAAACTGCAAAGTCAAATATCTGTTCTTCGGATACATGATAGTTCCAAACAACTTCATACGCCCCTGAAAAGTAAAAGAAATATAAGTAAGAATGACTCCACCACTAGATGCATGATGACCACATAAAATCTACATCAGCATTTACGAAATAAAACAATGGATATTTTTGGAAACATAAGGAAGGCAATGTACACCTCAAAATAACGGTACCATATCCTTGTGCATCCATTTTCCAAATAAACGTAACTAATAAGCCAATAACAACAACAATCATCACATATGTAGTTCGCTTTAAAGCTACCATAGTCAAATGAGCTTAATGATGGACTAAAATACTAACTGAGCACCTAATTTTCTCTTATTAGACTAAAACCAGGATACAATCAGGAAAAAAAAATCACTGGAACCGCAAGTAACGTAAACTTATTAGACTAATCTTTTCTAGTTCACGACGCCTATCCTTCCAAGTTTACCAAATCTATTTCCCACGAAAATACAACTTCTCTTCTCAGACCGTTTTGCAGAATCCAGAAGGCGAAAGTAGGTATAGAAGTAACATGGGAGAAACCTGGAGACGTTAGATCGGGTCTTTCTACCAAATTCATAAGGAATTAATGAAAATGACAATCAAGTTAGTAATGCACTATCTAAACCATCATTACACTGAACAAGCACCTCCATTCATAGTAAAAACCACACCCAATCGGAAGACATAAGTGAATAAGGCAGTATAAACCTGAGGAAAATCGAGATAGAGAATAGGATTCTTGGTTCCCAAATCCTTGAGCTCGCCAATCTTGCCTCCACTGACGGGAGTGAGCAAGCCGGAAAACGAGAAAAGGAACCTGTTCTTTCGCTGAGATTTCTTAACAATATCTTTGCCATGGTGTTTGAGAACCGTCGCCGAAGGGCTCAGATACGCCTGAGGCTTTGCCTGGGTTTGGGAGAGTACGTTGTTGGAGAAGGCGAGCTTCTTGAGCCGCTTACGAGTTGCAGCCTCCGGGTCGAGCTCTCCGTTTGTTGCTTCCCTCTTCGAAGACGATGACCCTCGCGCCATTTCTGATGCTGAAAGTCTGCTACGGACTACTACTTCGGTTTAGTTTTCTCTGTAACTAATAATAATAATTTAAGATAGCAAAACTATGGATTTTTTTTTAATTATTCGTACCTATCTTAATAGCTACTTAAGTTGATAAAAAAGTCACGATCGTTGATGTTGAATTGATCACCTACCACTAATCAAATTAATATCGATGATGTGCTCATTTAAGTCAGTATTCGAACTGGAGTTAATGGAATAGGAGAGCTATATGAGATTGGAGTGTTAGAAGTTAGCTTAAAAAAAATTAGATCATCATTTTGCAGTGCGACGATACTCATGACATGTCTTCTTGAACCTCGGTAAGAATCTATGATTTGACCATAGACACACCCTTAGCAATCTATCTTTTTAATAAAAAATCAAAACCATAAAATATAAACACTAAACCTTAAATTCTATGAAAAAATGCATTAGTTAGTTACTATATTTATTAAAATATTATCATTTAATAAGCAATATAAATATTTATATTAAATAACCATCCATTATCACTATAAAATTGTATATTTTAAATCTATGTATATATATATATGTATCTATATATATATATTTTACTAACAACTGTTGAACATATTGTTTGAAGCACTAATTGCATGCGAGTTTTCCAAGTTTTTTTTTTCTCTTTTTTGTGAGTACAACGAGTTTTCCAATTACTTGATATAACAAAAAGAAATATTAGGAACTAGGAGAAAAAAAAACAAAAAGAAATAATTAACGACTTAAAAAAAACATATTGACAAAAATAAGAAGACATAAAAGAAGCCCAATGGGCTCAGAAATCAAAGGCCCAACTATACAAAACAATACAAGCCCAGACAACACGAAGCCCAAAACGTAATTTAGAAACGGCCATTTCAACAACCCAACTTGCGTAGAAAAACCAGAAAAGGAAAAATTAAAGGACGCAACGGAAGGCGAGGTAGAGAAGAGGGAAATAGAGAAGGAAAAAGGAAAGTGGGAAGGAGAAAAGGGAGAGAGAGTGAGAAGGTGGAAAAATAATTTCAAGTTCTTGATAGTCTGAAGAAGGCGGCTGCGCTGCGCCGAAGAGAGGAGCGAATCGGAGCCAGAGGATGGGTCGCCAAGCCGTTGCTAAGCTCATAGGATCGGCCATTAATCGCAAAACTTCTTCATCTTCATCACCGTCTGCGTTTTCGCGGGCGGCGTCGCAGATTCGGCATTACGCGGCGGCCCCGCCACCTCCGCCGGCGGTGTTCGTAGACAAGAACACTCGCGTCCTATGTCAAGGGATCACTGGTAAAAACGGTACCTTCCACACAGAGCAGGCCATCGAGTATGGCACCAAAATGGTATATCTATCGTTCCATGGCGCTGCGTGATGTCTTTTAAAGTTAAGGTTTTGATTATTCGAGTTTTCGAGAGATTTCTGCTATATTTGTATAGACTCTCTTGAATGTTTTTTACCACACTGCGAAATTTCCGCTTTCCGTCCTCAGAAACGGGAAGATGTTCTGAAATGTTTGGCTTACGATCCTTAATTATCTGATAGAACAGAACAGTGTGTTGCTAATATAGATTTGATCTGAAATTCAAATTGTCTGTAGAAAACCACAGGGCGTGGCGGATCTGGCTTTGTGCCGGACAGTGATTTTACTTGTTATACAGGTTAGAAATGAACTGGGACCCAAAACGCCAGAGTGGAGGGAACGACGATTCATTAAAAATGCTTTCGTACGTAGCTTGTTGTTTCTCAACTGCAAGGATTGTTTTGGTTCTCCGTTCTCATGACCTATATGTGAAGTTTGTTTCGCGTACTTAGCTCATGGGATCTGGACTAAACAGTGTCTCAATTAAATGTAAATCTGGTTGCAATTTTTTCCGAGTTTTAACTGCCCATTTATGAATTATAGTCTGACTTTTAAAGGAGGCATTCCCACAATTCTCTTTATAGGTCCCCGATTTTATGTTATTTCTTGTTTCTCAACTGTATATTTATAAAAGTGGAAATCATTAGTTCTTACGTTATGCTATTTGTTGATGTAGGTAGGTGGTGTAACGCCAAAGAAGGGTGGAACGGAACACTTGGGACTTCCTGTATTTAACTCAGTTGCCGACGCCAAGGCTGAAACAAAGGCCAATGCATCAGTTATTTACGTTCCCCCACCATTTGCTGCAGCAGCTATCTTGGAGGCGATGGAAGCTGAGTTAGACCTTGTTGTTTGTATAACGGAAGGGATCCCACAGCATGATATGGTAAGCGAGAATTGAAGTTTCTAATGATCAGTATTTGCCTCCATACTGGACAGTTGACTATTATTACCTGATTCCTGAACACTATGATATATGTTGGCCTGAATGCTTTTTCATGGTTTATGATACTGAAGAATAGCAAATTTATTTGGAACATTTTGTTATGGCAGCGTATGCTCATTTGATGTGTAAAATTAAATATTGTTTGCAAACAAAAGAAACATGCTGATCGTTGATAATAAAAAGGAAAGAGTGATTGTAAAGAAGTCTTAAAGTATGAACACACCAAAGGGAGGTTTTAGGTAACTCGTGATGCATAAACATGTAGGACAGCAACTAATATTTCATTTGGAAAACGATGCTGGAGAAGAGACCCAGGAACAAAGAGTAAATTCTGTCGATATTTTTTAGCATACAATAACAATCTACAAAACTAGTTCGTACTTGGAGTATAAGCCAAAGAAAAAGCTTCTGTCAGGCTGGTTAATTGGAATGGTAGAAGAAGAGTCAGTATAGCTTGTATACCATATGATAATAATCTATATTTTCTTTAATATTTTAAGTTTGTAAGTTTTACAAAAATAATCCTACGACAATAATCTATAAGGCTAGTGTGTACTTGGACTATAAGCCAAAAAGAACTACTGTCACGTCTGTTAGCTGGAATGGAGGAAGAAGAGTGCCATACCATCTGACAGTAATCTATATTTACTATCATATTTTAGAGCTAGTAGAAACCCTAGCCCCTATCTTGCCCCTTCCCTCTTTTTTCTGTATGGGAAAAAAAAGGAAAAGAAATAGAAGACAGCTAGATTTAACCAAAGTATGTCCTATCCTACACACAACTAGCTGCAGTGATTGAAGTAGTTCTATTTAAGTATTTAATTGTTTTGATTTTGTTTTCCAACCTAAAATTATTGGGATAGTTTTATTAAATGTAAGTTGACTATTCATATTGATCAAAACCGAGGCTGATTTTATTTATTCAACCTCTTATATAAAATGCTATACGAATCTAATATATATGAATTTCAGGTGCGAGTTAAGGCTGCTTTAAACAAGCAATCTAAAACTAGATTGATTGGCCCCAACTGCCCTGGTATTATCAAGCCCGGCGAATGTAAAATTGGAATTATGCCTGGATACATCCATAAACCCGGGCGCATTGGCATTGTGTCACGATCTGGTACCTTAACCTATGAAGCGGTGAGTTCTAATTTTTGTTATAACAATCAATCAAGGGGCGGATTCTTCCGTAATCTTTCTCTTATCAACAGGTTATTTGTTTTTTATTGGAGAAAAAAATTATTGGAAAGAACACATATGTATCATATATCAGGCTCTTAGTATTCTCAAAATTATATCAGATTATTATTTTTTAATGAATTTTTCATATAGAATACAAAGAGCATGGTGAACTGGTCTAATGGGTATTAGGAAAACAGGCAGAGTTTCTTCTTTTTTTCATTTCTCTCAATGAAAGTGCAGTTTCTCACAAAAAAAAAAAAAAGGTATTAGGAATACATGATACCTGCTCCTACTGTTATGGGGATTACTTATCAATTTTTTCCTTCGATGGAGGAACGGTCTACTGTTGTTAGTTCTCATTGATTTAACACTAAGTTAACTGAAGTATTAATCAGTTCTCTTTTTGTGAAGGAACTCTGCCTGTCTACCGTGTTACAATTTTAAAACTAAAGCAAGGGATTTCTTTGCATCGTCATTATGCCCTTTAATATGTGATACTTCTCGTACTTGTATTTAATTTCTCTATTTGTAATATGTCTTTATAGGTTTTCCAAACAACTGCTGTTGGCCTCGGACAATCCACATGTGTAGGTATTGGAGGGGATCCCTTTAATGGGACAAACTTTGTTGATTGCATCGAGAAGTTCCTTGCTGATCCTCAGACAGAAGGTATATTTTGAATTATTGGTCTGTTGTTCTAGATTTTGACTGCATGATTCTGATTGGAAAATAATGATGCAACTTGATACACAAACTATTATGAGTATTTGCATGTCTCTGTTAGTGTCTTTTATCCCATTGTATGATAATATTTCAAAAGTACATGTCTTCAAAATGCTACGGGGTTTTTAAGCTTAGATATTTTTTATTTAGGGTTACCGGTTAAGAGAGTGGATGCAGGGAACTTGTGATAATCAACGATGTGAAGTGTTCTGGATGGATGATAGACATGCTAATATTATCTCTCCTCTGCTTGTTCTTATTTGGTCATAGCAAATATTACCAACTAGAGGAAAAAGCTAATGATATCCGTATTCTGATACAATGCCCCATCCATTTCAGGTATTGTACTAATTGGAGAAATCGGTGGGACTGCTGAAGAGGATGCCGCTGCTTTGATAAAGGTTTTGTCCAATTTTTTAATCAGTAAAGCTTTCTGAACAAATTTTATTTGCCCACTCATCGTTTTCAAGAACTAGCAATTCTTTTGCTACTTTTCTTGATTAGCTCTAGGTTTGTTCAATTTCCTTTAAAGGTCTTATTGTAACTTCTGAAACATTATGTTCACGTTTTATTTCAAAATTAAGTTTTCCGTGACAGTCCAGGAATGTCATGGATTATTTGAGCTACATTTAATAACTTGTGTGCCTCTTCTGTTGCACAAGTGTGCTAGGATTACCACGTTAATTGCTTTGACTACAAGAGTTTCTTTTATACTTAGGAGGTTTTGGAGTCGGATAGTATTGCGCCCTAGATACTCATATATATATCATTACTGTTTTTAACTTCTAATGTGAAAGTAAATGAACTGAATTTCCATTCCTAGATTGTGGTTTAAGCTTAAAATTTTAATTTATATTGGTTTAGACCAATTGACCAATATGATATTTGAAGAATGAAATAAAACTTATCGTCATATCACAGGAAAGTGGGACTGAGAAGCCTATTGTGGCCTTCATTGCTGGGCTAACTGCTCCTCCAGGCCGTCGCATGGGTCATGCTGGTGGTATGTAAACTGTTCTCAAAACTTTTAGATTGATTAGTTTGTTGTAATATGTGGACTCTTAGTCACAGTTTTCTTCTATCGTTACCTTTCATTGCTGGCCCAACTCTTCTTGTGCAGTAGTGTAGTGTTTGATGGTTCCTAACCTCCCCTTTTAGTTAGTACTATGTTGGGGGACACCTTTTAATTATTAGTGAAAAGAAAGAAGTAATTATATGCCTGTCAATTCTTGCAGCGGTAATAGAACTATAATATTTGTTGCTTCTGGATTGTGCAGCCATTGTATCAGGTGGAAAAGGTACAGCCCAAGACAAAATTAAGACACTACGAGAAGCTGGAGTGACAGTGGTGGAGTCACCTGCGAAAATTGGGGTTACAATGCTTGATGTTTTCAAACAGAGAGGCCTTGTTAGTTAGTCTGCAAATCAGAACCTCAGATTTCGAAGTTCCATACTTCCATTTTGCACAAAATTTCGAGTTCCTGCTTCCACCAGAAATGGTGTAAAATTTCAAATAAGGTACTCAACTTTGGTTGTCAAGATTCAGAGCCTCTCACTGCTGAGATTCATTTTAAAACTCACGTAGAGACACTTTATGTTTGATTCAATTTTCCGTATTATATCAAGTTATTATATTTTGCCAATGTGGTATGCCTCCATTTTGGATATTTTAAAGATAATTGTTCAAATTGTATTATCGGAATTAGATCGAATTCGAGAGGTAATATTGTTTGCCTCCCATCTTTGTTATGTAGTGTGAAAATCAAATGAATCTTCCTTCTTCAGAGTGCGTGTACAAACACAAATAGCCTATAGACCAAAAGGCTTTTTCTTCAAACCCTTGTGAAACCGCTGCCAGTATTGAAAAATCTCCTAACCATCAATAAATACTAAGACATATTTTTCTGAATAAGATATTATGAAAATTGTCATACCGGAGGGTCAAAATGACCCATTTTCGATCAATCAACATCATTTTTAATGAAATTCTCTAAAAATTATCATTCAACATCATTGTCAATAAACCTGCTTAGGAGCTGGCACAATTTGGAGTTCAAAATTTAGCCACTGTTAGTTGGTTCAAAAAGTTTCCTTCATAGCTTTTGAATATTGTTAAGGGTGATTTCCCTTCAAATATTCGCTTGATTAATGAAATTCTCTTCTTAAATAAAAATAAATAAATAATAAAATAAAATAACATGCATGCAAATGATGGAAATAAGAGAAGTTGTATGTTTTTCTTTTTTGGGGCCCGGGGGAGCTCAGAAAAAATATATAGTTAAAAAAATTATCAGGAAATTAATTTCATATCCTCCCGAAAAATCTCAACTAAATTTCAACGCACAGATTATTTTTAAAAAAAAACGCACATACAATAGATTATGACACGTGTGTTTTTCAGTTCATAATTCATATCAACGGTTCCAATTAATTTATTTCAGTATCGTCGCTATATTTGGTACACAATATCAAATGCCAAAAGACAATTATTCAAAAATAAATAAATAAATAAAAAATAGAAATAAAGAAGCGAGAAATTTGCAATAGATTGGTGTAAATGCCAAGCCCAAGCCCAAGTCCAATCATTTGTGAGGCCCAATTCTAGCCCATACAGAAAATTCAAAACCCAGCAAAAGTATCGACTCCAACTCGTCGTCATCCTCTCGTGTTAAACGAGATTCAGTTTGATGCAACCCTTTCCGCTCTCTTCTTCGCTTTAGTATCAGTGTTCCTAGATTCAGCTCTGCCTTTTCTCCATCATCTGTAGTTTTCTAGGGTTTTGCTCCATTTCTCCATTTCTCCATTCGCAAAACCCTTCCATGGGAATTCCGCAGCGGTGAACTGAATTTCAATTTTCGTATTGCGACTTTAAATTATAACGTTTTCTTTAATCTTTCCAATCATGGCTGGGAAGATCGAGCCTGTCAATGGTTCTGTTAAATCTGGATCGAACAATTCGAGCAACTTTGCAACCATGGCGTCGAATGTTAAATCTGATCTGTTGAACAGTTTGTCTTTTAAATCATTTAAGCTCAAGACCAAGCAACAGGAGCTGCTGATCCGGGTCTCAATCCTTTGCCTCGTTTATGTTTTGGCCTTCATTACTAGGCTCTTCAGTGTTCTGCGGTATGAGTCCATGATCCATGAGTTTGATCCCTACTTCAATTACCGGACTACGCTCTTCCTCACGCAGAAGGGCTTTTACGAATTCTGGAATTGGTTTGATTCCGAGAGTTGGTACCCTCTTGGCCGAATCATTGGAGGCACCCTCTACCCTGGACTCATGGTCACGGCGGCTATTATCTATTGGGGCCTGCGTTTTCTGAAGTTCGCAGTGCATATCCGTGAAGTCTGCGTATTGACGGCTCCATTTTTCGCCTCAAACACCACATTGGTTGCTTACTTTTTCGGTAAAGAAATCTGGGACTCGGGTGCTGGACTCGTTGCGGCTGCTTTGATCGCAATTTGCCCAGGTTACATTTCGAGATCTGTTGCGGGATCGTACGATAATGAAGGCGTCGCCATTTTCGCGTTGTTGTTGACTTTCTATCTATTCGTGAAGGCGGTGAATAGTGGATCTCTCGCTTGGGCCCTGGCATCGGCTTTTGGGTACTTTTACATGGTTTCGGCCTGGGGTGGCTATGTATTTATAATTAACCTGATTCCACTTTATGTTCTGGTTCTTCTGATAACGGGGAGATATTCGATGCGATTGTATGTTGCGTATAATTGTATGTATATCTTGGGGATGTTGCTCGCCATGCAGATTCGATTTGTTGGTTTTCAGCATGTTCAGTCAGGGGAGCACATGGCTGCGATGGGCGTCTTCTTCTTGATTCAGGTTATAATTCTTCATTGTCTCTCTATTCATTTGGTTCTTGTTTATCGTGTAGCAGCGTTTAGCGAAGAAATTAGTTTGGATTCTCCGAGTTATTATATAATGAAGTGTAGCATCATCTTACAAGGTAAAGAAACTAAAATTTTACTAGTCCCGTCATGGCATTGATTCCAAGAGTAGCTGAAGAATGCTTGAATGTTGAGTATCGACATTTGCTTACTCTGTCTCTGTCCCTGTGTTGTACATGGGTACACTTTTTGCTCATATAAAACAATGGTTCATAGCTACCTAGGTGGGAACTGGGTAGTGAAGAGAAAAAGTGTTTTTATGGCATCTCAGTGGCTGTTGAATGCATGTCATTTCATTTGTTGAGCTAATCGACCTGTCTTACAGGTGTTTTACTTCTTGGACTGGGTGAAGTACATGCTGAACGACACCAAACTGTTTCAAGCCTTTTTGAAGATCACCGTGACTAGTGCAGTTGTTGTGGGTACTATTGCTTTGGGAGTTGGCACTGCGTCGGGGTATATATCCCCATGGACTGGCCGATTCTATTCTCTTCTGGATCCAACATATGCGAAAGATCATATACCTATAATAGCATCTGTCTCTGAGCATCAACC
Source organism: Momordica charantia (assembly GCF_013281855.1). Classification (NCBI taxonomy): domain Eukaryota; kingdom Viridiplantae; phylum Streptophyta; class Magnoliopsida; order Cucurbitales; family Cucurbitaceae; genus Momordica; species Momordica charantia. The sequence goes on from NW_028275161.1 coordinate 22,365,512, forward strand.
TACTGCTTGGTCATCTTTCATGTTTGACTTCCATATTTTGCTTTTCCTTTTCCCAGCTGGACTCTATTTTTGCTTCAAGCGCTTGTCAGATGCAACAATTTTCATAGTCATGTATGGTCTCACTAGCATGTACTTTGCTGGAGTTATGGTAAGGTTAATTCTTGTTGCTACGCCTGCAGTATGCCTTATCAGTGCTATAGCTGTCTCTTCTACAATAAAGAACTTGACCCAGCTACTGAGGGCGAAACCAAAGGTTTCTCAGATTAGTTCTAATAAAGGAGCCAGCAATGTGAAGAGTTCCTCTAAAGTAAGTCCAGCTATGGTTATCTGCCTTATATGTAGGGTCAATACCATTTTTTATACAGTTTTTAGTCCAATCCAGTCTTGATTGGCATTGAATTGTTTAAATGCCATATTCACATCAAATACTCTATCTAACTAATTATTTACGCATTTATTTGTTAGGGTGATTTTTCTTCTAACAAATCTTCTTGAGTTGCACTAATATGGCGAAAGATGTTTTTTCTTTCAATTTTTTTTTATAAGAAACAGAAACTATATTAAAAAACCATGAACATTCAGAAACTATATGTTGAAAGATGTTAAACCATGAATCTATCTAGGCCAATGACTAACAAACTCTTCTCATTGTGGATGTTTGGGCACTACATTGAAAAATTATCAGCTTGGTTTCTATGTATATACATAAGAGAGAATCTCCATTTTTCTCTATCTCATTTAACTTTTCTATTCCCTCCCAACCAACAGGCATCTCTTGATCAATCCCAGCCTTTCCAAAGGAATGGTGCTATTGCATTACTCTTTGGTGCTTTTTACTTGCTTTCTAAGTATGCGACCCACTGTACATGGGTCACCTCAGAAGCTTATTCATCTCCATCAATTGTCTTGGCTGCACGGGGTGCCCATGGTAACAGGGTTATCTTTGATGACTACCGTGAGGCATACTTTTGGCTCCGACAGAATACTCCTCCAGATGCTAAGGTGATGTCATGGTGGGATTATGGGTACCAAATCACAGCAATGGGAAACAGAACTGTCATTGTTGACAACAATACCTGGAATAATACACATATTGCTACTGTTGGACGTGCAATGTCTTCATATGAAGATGAAGCATATGAAATAATGAGATCACTTGATGTGGATTATGTGCTAGTTGTCTTTGGTGGTGTGACTGGCTATTCATCAGATGATATTAACAAGTAAGGGCATTTCACCTTTTTTTTTTTCCCTTTCTAGTGAACGGTTTTGTTTCTCTTTATGGCAGAACGATTGGCATGTGCTCCCACCATCATGGCATATGAGTGACTATTCTATGTCTATGCAAACTCTGATTTTACGTCGTTGCCCATAACAAGATACCCAATACATACTTTCCGATTGCAACATGTGTTATATTATAAAATTTTTATATCATGTTAGATTTCTGTGGATGGTGAGAATTGGAGGTGGTGTTTTCCCTGTAATCAAAGAGCCCGATTATCTGGCAAATGGAGAGTATCGAGTTGACAAAGGGGCAACTCCCAAGATGTTGAATTGTCTTATGTAAGTTCCTTAGCATTGGAAGATGATTCTTGTGCATGTGTATTATTGTTATCCTTTATACCTTCTCATATGAAGTATTGTGGATTTACTGTTCTATGCTACACTTTTGGTGATTAGGTACAAGCTTTCATATTATCGGTTTGGAGAGCTAGTAACAGAATATGGCAAGCCTTCAGGGTAAGTTCAAAATCTACCTCCCCCATTATGCCTGAAGAAAATTTTCTGGACGAAGGCAACATGTGTTTATTATGACATGGACACATAGGAGAATAATATATACGCTAGTGCATTATGTACATTCATATCACAAGCTTGTTCTTGCAGAAAGGAACTGATCTACAGTCTACAGATATATATGATTATCAATACCTACTGCATTTTGCATCTATTTTGGTTCGTTAATGGCCTCCACATATTCGCTAATGTAGATTTTTCTTAACTTTTTTTCCTATTGTTGCATCTTTGATTTACTAGAAATTTGGAGATGTCTACTTCGCATTTCTGCAGTGCATTAATGGCCTTTACATGTTCACTAATGGCAAAGCCCCCCTCCCCGACTTGGCTTCTCTGTGATGGCAGGTTTGATCGTGCCAGAGGAGTAGAAATTGGCAACAAGGATATCAAACTCGAACACTTGGAAGAGGCTTTCACTACATCTAACTGGATCGTTCGTATTTACAGAGTGAAACCACCCAATAACAGGTGGTGATTGCTCTTTCCCCTTCACACATCTCTTTGGATCACGGGTCTATATAAGTGAAGTGAGATGGAACTCTGAGCGAGTCTTGGAATAGTGTTCTGCTAGTGAAAGTAAAACTGGAATTTTGCTTACAACTTGAGCTGTAGTATTGAATGCGTCAATATTTTGACTTCTTTTCAGAGGTGAATGACGGATTCTTTCCTTTCCTTATGATTTAAATATAGTTAGATTGACAACATATAAACCATGCTGGTGCAACCAAGTCACGCATCCACCTAATTCTTGGTTGCTACTCAGCATATGATCTGCTGGGAGATTTTTCTTTCAGAAGAGAACCATTAGCCCCTTCAGTCTTTGATGCTTGGTTATTTTGCTCCATCTTTCCTTTTACTTCGTTCCCGAGTCGGATTAATATCGCCACGGGTTTAATCGGTAGATTTTCAACACTTTAAGATTAGGTTTAAGGTTTTGAGTAGGGGATGATGGTGAAGAATTTTGGCTTGATGAAGACTCGGTATCAAAGTAAATTTGACCTTTTAGTTCAATTATTTGATAAATAATGGTATGAAATCAATAAATTTAATTGAGAAAAAGCACCCTTTGTACTCGCTCGAGTTGAAATATAAATGTGCGAACTCCAGAAAAGGTGAACCCCGTAACTAAAAAATAAATGTGCGTATTGGCTTAATAATAAGGTGAGATCGCGCAGAGCGATGGTACATTGGTAAAGCTATGAGTAATACTTACCAAGAGGTTCAGATCGCATCAGCTATGAGTAATACTTACCAAGAGGTTCAGATTGCATCTTTGAACTTTTGAGTAAACTTAAAAAAAAAATCCTCGATGTCTTGAGAAGGTGTGAGTGTCACCAGTGTAGTAGAACAAAGCTTACTTTGAGTTCTATTTATTTATTTATTTTAATAAATAAAGAAGATAGAGATCGTTCATCTAATTTGGACCACAAGATATTTGATGGAATTTTAGCTCTATGCCTTATTGTTGAAGCAGAGCAGCAGCAGAGAGATTTGAAGAAATTCATCATAATCTATGTGGGACAACAACATTGGATAAACAAACCCTTCTTAGAATACACTTGCTGGGTTACTTACGGAATCTAAAATCTCTCTCGACATCAAGAATTTAAATTTTAGCTATATTCTCATGGAAGCTTAATGACATCGTATAGTTTTCAGTACAAATAAATTAAGTTCTTCAAACTGCAAGCCTGCAACTTCAGGCTGAAAATAGGCTCTCGTAGGCAGTACCTTTTCCCAGATGATTCAAATCTTGACAAAAAAAAAAATACCTTAGTGTAGTATTTACTTATGTCAACTTCCTCGGACAATCAATCTTCTATTATTTTGCACTGCTACCTATACACTCCTGTAAATATTACACGCAAAAGAATTTCCTGGACACACGAAAAGAATCAAAGCAGTTCGATGAATGTGAATATGAACAGAGTTATGAACATGGTTAATCAAGAGCAGCTTTGTTCCTGCGGCCTGTGATTGGATTTGGCAGACCATCAAATAGGGGTTTTGAGATTGCAACACTTGAGAGAGCTTGCAAATCTGGCTTCAAACTCCACTTTGTAGTTGGCCACACGGATGCTGAATTATTGCTATCTTGGTCTCTCAGGTTTGATGTACTTGATGATTTATGAACTTCTGAAATGCCATCGGTAATTATAGCATCTCCTAATCCTACTGGAATGGAATTTATCCATACCGGATCTGTATCTGGTAGCAGCATGGATCTGCTAACTGATTTTGGCCTCATGGCTAAACCCTTTCCATTTGAAGCAGCGGAAAAATAGCCTCCACCACTATTTTCGCCCTTCAACAATCTCTCTGGGGTGCCAATCCCATTGTCAACTTCAGTCTTTTGACGCCTTCGAACTAACTTCTCATCAGATTTCTCACTCTCTCCATCTCCAGGTTCTGCAAGTAGTAGGTGTTCGGTTATTGAGTCATTCTCAGGAAAGAAACTACCAGCATATTTCCTGTTCTTTGGGTGAATGTTCGGAGGTGGCATAGAAAGCACAGAGGTTCTGAGAAACAACCCATCATCATTGCCATTTGAGTTTTCAGTTCTATATACTGCCATCTCCATACCTTCAGATGCACGCTCGAGAGTTTGAGATTTTAGGCCATAGTATTTTTGTAATGTGCTCATGGCAGAGGAGGCTTTCTGGTTAGGTGGTTTCAATCTCAGAGATTGCAAGGAGTTCAGCATACTAGTAGGTTGGCCTAAATGTAGAGGTTCTTCATTTACAGGTCCACTTCTGCAATACATTTGGCAAAATAGATCAGATAAACCTGAATTATAGATTTTCTGGGAAATGTTCAATCTATGGTCCATGGTGAACAGATTATACCATCCCAAAAGTGCAGATATATGAATAACAAAACAAGAAAAAAGAAAGGAATATTGCCTCCCTTCTTTATAAAGGGAAATTGTTACCGTGGTGCTATCCAATAATTACTAACTTTGTGCAACGAATATCAACATGGTAGATGCTCAAATTATGCATAATGATTTATACAAGTCCTGTAAAATAATCTGACTCAAATCAATAACTACAATATCTCTAGGAAGTCGAACGATAATTAGTTTCTTAAACAACTACTGCAGTCTAACCTATGTTCAACTAACATTACTACTTCCAGAACAAATAGGACTTATCTATCAAGAAAATTTTCAAATAAAGGAAGGTAAGTCGGTTGAAATCTCCAAGAAATTGGAAATGATCAAAATTCTCAAATGTCAAATATCTGCTTTAAATGAAACAACATGATGTGTTGAATCTTTATGACGGAAAGTTCGGCCATTAAAAAAGAAAGTAGTGAAACACTATACTTCAAACGGATATTACATCCTCTAGGAATGAAAGGTATTTGATGGCAAATGTTATTATCACCGCTGCCTTAAATTTACAAACTAGTAAAGGTATTTGTTGCACCTTAAGTTGTTAGGGTGGCTCGGACAGTGTCATAATCCTACTCAACAGGTCTGTCATTTGAAATTAACTAAGCACACGAGTAGTTCCTTGATTCCTAAAAATATGCAGTGGAGCAACAATAAGATTCTCAAGGTTCCCATTTCCCACCCCCAACCCAAGCTTCAATGTGTATATCCTAAATTTACTTTAGGATTCCGCCAATTGACTTGACTAAGTCAGGCTTTAGCACATGAGATATGAGCAGTAAACATAGGCAAACTGAAAGCTTAATCACAAATCACAAATAGAAATAAATTCTAGTAGAAATTCCCAGCAAATAATACCCTGTAATGACAGAAGCATCAGACAAGCTTGGTGATGGTAAATGTCTTCCTGGTAGAGGAATTCTCAGTTTCTTCAAAGCAAACATTTGAAGATCTGCTGCCAAGCCATTCAACCTCTTGATGTCAGCCACCTATATATTTTAGAGAGTCAACGAGTAATGAAATTAAGAGCATTAGGGTGGGATAAACAAATATTACATCACAAGAAGAAAGCATAACAGTGACAAATAGATTGACAAGTGAATCTAGGATCAACCATTTGGGGATGATTATTCAAACTAACTTCTCAGTAAGCATGAACTTGCTAACAACCTCGCTAGAATTTTATATATTCAAGATACATTACAGTTTAAAAGAATATGAGGGAAACTTCAGCAAGCAAGACGATAATGGAAAATTACAAAAAAAAGATTTATTTATTCATACGGACACCCTGGCATTTTAGTTAACGAGATTGTGAGCAAATAAAATCTAATACGAACTTTCCACTGTTTCGCTTGATCATCTTTGCCACTCAGCCAAATGCAACCGACCAAAAGTCACCTCCAAACCAATGAAGTTCAGAGCTGAAGTGGGGCAACAGAACATAGTTAAATTACGTCTAGTAGAGTAGCACAGCTTATAGGATTGGAATCACAAAAACACGCAAATATTTCGCCATAATGTTAGCCTTTTTATGTTTCCAAACGAAATTAAACACATGATTCAATTGAATCCTTGCAATTGAACTATTATGTTCACAATATACATGTGCGAAAATTGAAATAGCGTTTGATAGTTGATAAATATTTCTGCAATAAGACGTGCTGAAATCACCTTCTCATCGGATTCTAAATTCGAAGATTTCGAAATGTCCAGAAAATCGAGATGCACTTCAATTCCATTTGCGTGCAGAGATAACAATAAACTTAAACACCGATTTTCCAGAGCTCACAAAATCAAATTAGATGTGCCGCCAACCATTGGTCTGGTCTGGCATCACAATAGAAAGAATCGCCAGCACTTCGGAAAAACACAATCAAAGAGAACATAAAAACTACACCGGCTGAACAATAAACAAAAAAAAAAAAAGGAAAAAAAGAAAAGAAAGTGAAAGGTTTACCTCGACTCCGTACTTAATGGCGATGCCGGCGAGAGTATCCATTCTGGAAATTTGATGCTCTATGTAATTCGGTCCTCCATGCCCACTAATTCCACTTGCCGAACTATTCGACGGGGACATCTACTCGAACTTCTTCAACTCCTCGTTCAATTGCGACGACGGGGAGAGCAGGGATCTAGGATCCAAGAAAAATCTTCACCTACCAACACCTACCACTCAAAATCTCCGGTTTGCTCCGATGAAGAATTTTTTAAAAATCAATAAAAAGCAAACGAAAGTAGGAGAGAATGATTGGATTTTCAATTCAAAGCTGTAATTTGAAGTACGATATACTGCTCTTCATATCACAAAACGCGCCGCCCTCTCCTCTCCGTCGATCAAATGAAGCAATCTCTACTTTAATTCTTTTTGACGTTATTAATTTGAATTAAACTTGGAAATTTTTTTTTTAATAAATATGACCATCGTCCTCATATTTCATCCATTTTTATTTCTCAATCTTCTATACTTTGTATTATAAAAAATGCGAAGAGATACTAAGGAAAGAAAATATGAAATTAATAATTATGATCTAAAATATATAAAGTAAATTTTCGAGTTCATGAAATTACGCGAAATGTTAAGAATTCTTTAAATAATATGTTATGAAATTATTATAAAAGACGAAATTAGGTCAAAATATCCAAATTAAAGCTGTCGGTGGGATACACGGTGGTCCTTGCGGGAAATCTCAGCGTTGCATGCTACATTCTAGGATTAGCTAAATTCTCTGCTATTTTATTGGAAATAAAAAAATGATTATGTTCCTATTTTTGCTATTTAAAGTATCTCAGTGAAATATTTTTACTTTATCTTGTCAAAAAGGAAAAAGAATGTTTTTACTTTGTACCCATCTAAAAAAAATTAGTTAAAAAACTCAATTAAAGAAATTTATCTAGGAGTAAATCTTCGTAACATAGTTGCCAATCAAATATAATTCAACTCATTAAGTTACTAAAGGTTGAAAGTTCAAATCCCACCATCCACATATTTGTTGACCAAAAAAAAAACTCTTTATAAGATAATCCATCCAAATACAACTAAGTAGATAAGATTCCTATTATCATGGTTAAATCTCTCGATTTCACAATTATTGAACTTTAGAAAAAAATATATACCATTTATAGACATCTAAATGAAGGTGCAAATAGCTGACATAAATATAGTTCAAACCAATCAAGATGAGTTGGAATCCCTCACTTTTGTTGAGCTAAAAACAGATGGTCTAAATCAATTGATATTGAGAAACTAATCTCACAAAAGCAACAAACTCAGGCCAAATATACACGAAAAAACCTTTAGATTCTGTGAAAATAAGAGTCCTCCAGCACTAACAACGCTTTTTTAAAAATGCATCTACTTCTTAAAACAGGACAAATCGGCAAACATTTGCTTATTATAGTCTATTTCCTATAATTTCTTTTCAATATGTGGTCCTCTTCCTAATTACAATAATAAACAAAAGGTATTATATGGGCCCTCTTGAAATAAATAAAAGAAAGTACCCATTTAATTTTATAGAAATTAAAAAATATAAGGAAAACATCTTAATTAACATAATCACATTGAGACCTTAATCTCACCTTCCAACTTGGGAAATTGAGAGAAAACCTAGCAGAAGTGAATAAGTCTAACCAAAACGAGGATATTTTGTGAATGGGAAATGGGATATCTACAGTTCAGATCCACAGTAGATAATTTAAGGCGTTTAAGATGTGTGAAGATTCATTCAGTAGTGAATGTGATGTGGCATTGACATTTTTGTTGTTGAAAAAAAATGGGAAATTGACCATATATTGTGTTGGATGAGATGTCACTGTTGGGCGACAAGAGGCAATACTCAATCTATGCACAATAAAGAAAATAAGTGTGGCCGATATCAAATGTGAATGCATCAGGAAAGAATGCCGAAACGAGAGAGTACTCGACTCGATACAGATAAAGTAGAAGTAATTTGCTGAATTAATATACTTTTTCTTACCAATATTTTTCGTCCAACCCACTTCTTCTGAAAACCACATCGACTCAGTCGATGGATGCCGAAGATCTCCTGAACAATTTATTTGTGCACAATATTGCTCGAGGAGGGATGGAGGGAGAGGAGAGAGATCAGTTGATTGATATACCACTGAACAGCATGAAATAACTCATAAGTGTGACTAAACCAACAAGGGGAGTGCAGAAAAGTCGTGTGAAGCATACAACATTTCAACCTATGAAATGGTTCCTGGAGATGCAAAAGTTTTACAGACCTTCTCAAACAAAATAATGCACATAAATTCCTTCATCTACAAAGAATTCTCAACTCTAAAATGGAAATAGGACCTTTACCTATAGATTATTATAGTCAAATTTCATAAATGGAAAAACTCTAATAATGAACATATAAGGATGTTTTTTATATTCAGTAATGGTTCCAGATTCAAATCACTTGCACACCTGCCAAAGAATAAAAGAGAGACATTTAGTTGCACAGAAGTTTAGGAAATCACTTCATCAGATCAACAAATTAAATTTTCCTTGAGACCTAGAATCTCCAATCTAAAGCAATCAAAAGTCGAGACCAAAAACTATCACTTAACCTTCCAACATTTGGCAGATGGGAGGTGAAAGGGCTTACCAACCATTGAGGTTCCTCATTCCAGCAATATCAAAATCATACCAAGGAATAAAGAAGGTGGGTGGGGGTGAGGGAACCATTGGATTAAGAAAATCAAATTAAGCATGTTGTTTGAGTGGCACACAGTTCAAGGATTTAAGTACATACCCCCCCCCCCCAACCAGATTTCAGGACAGTATTAAACAAAAGAAGGAATCGTGCCTTTTTACACACATGAACAAGAGAAGCAATTATTAGCAGCAGTGCAGAACTACAGTGATAAAACTACCCGACAACAGAGAGGCTACAGACCATAACAAGGGTCTGAGGATGGCATTAAACAGGGTATCAGTTCATCTCAAGCCTCACCTTATGAATGTTGTGAGATTACATATTAAAATTGACAATTCTTAGAAAAAATTTAAAGACATATGTTCAGCTGCACCAAGAGGTACTTTTGAACCCATGCTTTGACTTGCTGTCCATACCCAGACGACTTCAGAGATCTCCTCTAGAGAAAGGAGGATGCTGGATATTTTTATAAAGAAATAGCTTTGCAAGACCGAGAGATTGCCTAGGGAACTTATAGAGCACTGAACCTCATTCTAAACGAGTTCAAAAAAGAAAAGGGTGGGCTGCTGTTTTCCATAGTTAATCCAGATACGGGCAACCCAAGCACAAAATTTTCTTAAAAGTGTTCAGGCAGGGAAATGTGCAAGCTGGAGTAAAATAAGTTGCAGATTTATAAAACATCATAAATTATTTGTTAAAAGCATAAGATAAGTTGCAAAAATTTGTACGTTAACTCTCAATGACAGAAATTAATAACAAGTTTATTGCAAAAAAAAAATGTCAATAAATAACTTCCAATGTCATTATTTGTAAAAGGATTGAGATACAAATACCCAGAGGTCCACATCTAATAGAACTCCAAATTCACTCAAGGTCCTGCCCTTATTGTATCTGATTTCACTCTTCAAATCTTATCACATATAAATATACCAAGGCATGGACATGATGATTTGTGGATGACTCTCATTGGTAGTACCATTCAATGACCTAAAGACAGAAAATCAAGCAACGGTTAAGATCTTTAAGCTCTACACAGATGAAAAAGGACAAAATGAAAGTGTCACAGCCAGTCATTGGAGAAGAAAGGCTCCTTAAAAGCTACATGAACAAAGTAAGATTTGGGGGGAGGGAATAGAGAGGCGGCTGCTCTAAAATCTGATATATTCTGTGCGCTCATATGACCAAATGAACTAGAGTAAAAAAGGAAACTGCTATATTAGCAAATACTGATTCACATAATCTCCACATAAGCGTTGAGCAATATGTAGACAGAGCAAAGGTCATTACTGAACTGACAATGATGGTGAAGATAAATACTTGAGATACTTAACAAACATGTTTTATCTTATAACCCAACAGAAGTTGTCAAACACAGAATAAACTCCTACCCGGTGGATGAATTTTAATTGAGATGAGAAAAGGGCATTAAGAAGGCAACAACAATGAATTAGAAAAAAGAGAACTAACAAATGATTGCCAGAGTAGGGATAAGGGCATTAAGAATAATTGGTATCTATTGTTTCAATTTCTAGAAGGCAACCACAATGAGTTAGCAAAAAGAGAACTAACAAATGATTGCCAGAGTAGAGATAATTGGGTAAGAGCAAGTACAAGTAGGAATAATGTGACTCCACATATCACATTAATCCATCCCGAGTATATGCTCAGAGAATTCTGGATTGCAGTTAGGACTAAGACTTGGTTATGAAAGAATCCAAGGATGATTTTTTGAAGTAGATAATAACAATTTATGATGGTGTGCTAATGCTTTACTGATGAGATGCCAAGAAATTCTAAACAGAAGATAAGTACTAATTGACACCAAAAAGAAGTAACCAAAAGATGATTGAAACTTTACCACGAGCATCTATTAAAGGTTTTGCATTATCCCTATAAAACTTTTCAATATAAACGGATTCAAAATAAGCATCAAATCAAATGCAAGTGTGGTAATAACCAATTACGAACCGAGCTTGAAACCATGATCTAGAATATGAAACATATATGATCTTGACGAGTTACTATAAAGTATAAACCATGTATGGGAAAGTGGAAAAAAACAGAGAAAGTTTTTAGACAAACTTGTTTAAAGTCTCATTCCAATCTCTAAAATAGGATATACACATCTATGAGACATTCTCAAGTCAGCGAATTCTTGCTTCATGATTACCATCAATCACAAAAAACTATTTGTTTGGAAAAGTAAGCTATTCAATGATTTTCCCATTTTGCATAAAGAGTGAAACATTATCATGAGGTCAAGGTCAACAACACTACATGAACTCCCTAATTATCCGTTCTTGTCATATTTAAGTCATAATACCACCATATAAGTGTAATATGTATATCAAGTATGTTTCACCCAAGGATCAATAAGCAACTAACTCCAGTGAACCCTTTATAAGGCTGGTTCTATTTTGAATTCTATTTGTTGGAGAAGATCCCAGCCAAGTAGAGTGAATCAATGACATTTCTTTAAGCATTTAAAAGCAAAACCTAGGGCGATGGAATCCATGACCTCAAAATATTTGGCACAGCATGGACTTGTTCAAATAAATTAAAACTAAAATCAACAATAATTATGTCAATGGAATATTTCCATCATGTCATGAACACAATAAAGCAACAACTTACCAAAGAAAAATTGATGGAAGTTCTAAAAATAGGGAGTAAGACCCATTTCAAAGTCATAATGTTTCAGATAAAATTCAATTAAGAACTACTTTCTTCCATGTATAGACAATCAAATACAGAAAAGAGTTAGCTTCTGGAGTACTTCAGAACGGAAAACGAAACGAAGGTTATGAAAAGGAGTAACCGGTGATTTTGATCGAACTCTAAGTGCCAAGCCATCTGTCTCACCAAAGATGTTAATGAACTGTAATTGTTTAGTATATTTTCCCCTTCTACCCAAAGAACAGAAATTCATTTGCTAATATTACTTTTATAAAATTCAAACGTTTGTACAAACTAGCTATGATAACATTACAAAAGGGAAGGAAATAATTTGAGATGTAATACCAGTAATCCTCAATCAAGATCTTCCTGCATAGGCTCCGAAGAGTTGTGACTTCCCCTATTTCCCGAGCTAGGTTCGTCCCTGTTTCCACTATTGTTGCCACCTCCGCTATTACTAGTCTCAGCGGCCGAACCAAAACCTCTGAAGGGCCAAGGAAAAGATATCCTCCTAACCCTCCGCTCACCCATTTGTTGCGTCTGTGAATTCTCGCTGGAATTAGGATCGCTTCCACCAGCATTTTCCCCATCAGTAGAAGAATCGCCAAAGGGTTGACTTTCGCTTTGACTTCGATTAGGAGCTGAAGTCCCACGAGTCCTTTGCTCATAATCGGGATCATCTGTAGGCAGTTCATATCGACACACTGGACAAGAATTATGCAATTCCAACCAAGGAATAATACAATCCGGATGGTATATGTGTTTGCAAGGCATCTGTTTCGCCTCCTCGTAGAGCTCAAACGTGTCCTTACACACAGCACACTGCGATGAATCCGAGGCCAACAGTTCCTCCGAAATTTTGATGTTTGGAAGTGCCTCAATCGCCGACTTAGAAGCAGGAGGGGTTCCATAACGGTTGGGATCGTTTTCAGCAAGTTGTTGAATCAACTGCTCGAGGCCCGGGCCAAAGAAGTAGTCTCCAAGATTGAAATTGGAAGGGGGATGAAACGCCTCTCCCGAGGCGTTTTGGATTACCAATTGAACATTAGCGCTCTGGAGATAGTTCTGGAGGAAGAGCAGCGGATTGAAACCGTCTGGGTCTTGCAAGGACGAGGATCGAAATGAACCACCTCCCAAGAGCGCCGATAGATCATTCATCATTGAACCACCACCGCCAATGCCACCGGAGGATGACGTCGTGGAGAATATGATCGGGAAACCGCCATTTCCACCGCCACCGGCGCCGAACGGCGGAAATGCGTCGGATGTGAAGGATAGGAAAGGATTGGGAACATGACTAGGGTTAGGGGTTGAAGGTTCCATTTCTTCAACGAAGCTATCGTTGCAGTTGGGGCACAAAAGATCGGATGAGGAAGAGGGAGTAATGGTTACGGTACGATTGCAGGTATGGCAGAAGTAGAGCTGAGGGCCATGTGAGGCGGCGCCACCACCAGCTCCGTCGCCAGAGTTACCACCGGAAGAAGACATTCCGAGAAAAACAAAAACCTGGAGATTAAAGATTAAGATATTTCTCGAGCTCTGACGATAGAAGAAAAAATAGAGATGGAGGGAGGGTGGGAGGTGTTATGAAATTCGAGCGCGAGTGATGCGGAGAAGGAAGCGAGGAAGACCAGAGGAAGAGATTACCAGATTCTATTTTACTTTTTACAAAAATCGTTTTCTTCTTGGCGACGAAATTCAGCAATAAAATTTCTGTACGTTTAAAATTATATAATACATATACATATATATTAATTGAGATTTTTTAGTAAGGGATCGAATTCACGACCTGAAAATTTACGTCAACTATGATTGAGCCATGCTCACTAAACATGGAAATTTTGACAGTATACGTCAACTATCATTAAATTAGGCTCCCTTATGTAGAATGAAGATGAAATTAAACATGGAAATGAGTAAAAGAGGTTTGAAATATTGGGCATGAAAATAGTTATTGTAATGTTTTTGTAATTTTAATATCTAATTACGACGATTATTGTAATTTGCATCACTTTTATCCTTGTATATATGTGTGTATATATATATATTTTTTTTTCGAATTTGTTGTTGGTATACTGTTAAGTTACACATTTATATTTTAATACTTTAGATAAATTGACAAGAACTAATTAAATTTTATTTTAAAAATTATTTGAAAAAACAATAATAATAAGAGGGGAGCTTGATCATGACAAAATATACTGTAAAATTTCCTGAAGATGATGATTGAATTGGGGACGGAGATAGGAAGGGACATTGAATGAGTTCAAATCCCATGATAGCCACATATTTTAAGAATTTGTAATTCCTATATGTCATCTGACACCACGAATATATATAAAAAAAATCTTCATTTATGATGTAGTATTAAAAAAAGTTACGAAATGCTTTACATTCAAACATTAAAATACTATATAAATCGTATGATTCACATAATTTTGTTTAAGTACGGTGAGAGTTTAAACACATGATTTTTTGGTAGAAAAATATATGACTTAATTAGTGGAACTAGCTGATATAATTACTTTATAAATCGTACAATTCACATAATTTTGTTTAAGTAGAAAGAGTCTTAAACACATGATTTTTTGGTAAAAAATATGACTTAATCCGTTGAACTAGCTGACATAATTACTTTACACATGTCTTAGGTATAATAATAAAATAGAGAAAAACGAAATTAAATAGCAAACTTCAATTATCTAATTTATCCTTTTAGACAAAAAAAAAACTTCAATTCATAGAAAGCATCATTAAACTTATATTTTTGTGACAAACTGAAATAAAAGATTAATATTAAACGCAACTATACAATTAAGATACAATAATTATCGAATATATATAGCTTAACGGTAAATAACATTCTCTCTTTTTATCGAGGTTCGAGGTTCAAATTTTCATACCCTATAATTGTTCATTGTTGTATTAAAAAAAAAAAGAAAAACGACAACGATAATAACTACTCTCATATCTAAAAAAATATCAGTGAAAATAGCAATAGATATTTGAAGAAAAATTACAAAAATCACATAAATTTCAAGTAGATTATAGATCATACTGTTGATATTTTAATTGTTTTTAAAAATTTCACGAAACTTTGGAGGAAAAGAAAATATATCGCCCCTAAAATCTGGTTTACAAAATTTCAATATATTTAGAGAAATATCCATGGAGATTGTAGACCTAATAACATCCCATCCTAAAAGCCAGCATAGGAAAACCAAACCAGTCACCCACTAACATTTCTGAAAGATGAAGCATGTTGGGTAGTCATCTCATGCGAACAACTTATCTTTTGGTGCAAAATCTTAAAAGGCAGATGAATAATTATATAAAGAACTTTTCAGTATAGGAAAAAAGAAAAGAAAAGAAAAATTATTTGAATATCAAAGGGTAAATTTGTTATTGCAGTACCATAATAAAAATTTCCAAATAAGCAATCAAATCATATTATAAATCAACTATGTCACAGAAAACTTGTGTTAGAATCTAACTAAAATATTACAAATTTTGTTTTTGAGAAGTATATTATAGGTTTAAATGCTATTTTAGTCTACGTAGTTTCGACTTCGGTTCATTTTGATCAATACGTTCTGTACTTTCAATTTTTGTTCATTTTAGTCCCTAGATTGAAATGAAAATGGAAGGACTAAAATGGTTGCTTTCGTAAAGTCCAATGACCAAAATGAACCTTTAGGAAGTATAATAACTAAGATAGACCAAAGCTAAAGGTATAGAGAACCAAAATATACGTTTTGGAAGTTAAGGGACCATGAACAAAAACTTCAAGGACCAAAAGAGTATTTAAACTTACGTTATAAAAGAAACGAACAATTATTTATCAAACTAACTCTTTAACAAATAAAAAGGTTACCAGATGAATTCTAAATAATCGAAAAATTTAGACCACCACATTTGATACATATAATTAACAGATCTCATCTCATCCTAAAACTAGAAGCTACCATAGGAAAACAAATCACACACTAACATCACTTTCCTGAAAGATAAACATGTTGGGGGAACTAGATCTCGTGCACTAAACAACTTATTTGGTACAAAATCTTAAAAAATAAGAAGGAACTAATCAGTAGTTCTTCTCATGTTTACATCCAACTGGATCCAGGTACTTTCTTTACATCTCTAGTTTCCATTAGTTCTCTCAAACTTCCCACACCATCCCAGTTACTACGACCAGCAAACATGTTCGATAACAAAACATAAGTCGATGGATCATTGTGATTCAAATTCAATGCACGCTCGGCTGCTCGTTTACCCGTCTCTAAATTGCCATGAACTAAGCAAGCGCCAAGCAATGTCTGCCAAACCAATGAACCAGGTTCAAATGGCATTTGTAGGATCAAATCCTCAGCTTCTTTTATACACCCGGCTCGGCCTAAAAGATTCACCATACACACATAGTGATCTTCTGAAGGACAAATTCCATGCTCAGCACTCATGGAAGAGAAGTATTTCCATGCTTCATCAATGAAACCTCCTTGGCTACATGCATAGAGGACACAGATAAAAGTGATATGATTAGGTTCAGCTCCCTCCTTTTTCATTTCATCAAAAAATTTAAGGGCTTCTTTTGTTTGGCCATTATGTGCAAATCCCATAATCATAGTAGTCCATGAGACAACGGATCGTTCGTCCATCAAACGAAAGACGACATTTGCACTGGTCATACATCCACATTTTGCATACATATCAAGTAAAGCATTATCGACGCAAACATCGATATCTGCTCCAAGCTTAATTCTCAATCCATGGAGTTTCTTCCCTTCTTCTAGGGAGGCCAAACTGGCGCAAGCATTCAGGGCAGTTGCAAGAGTGAACTTATTTAACCTCACACCGAAATTTTTCATTTCGGAAATGACCTCGAGTGCTTTCATTGGTTCCCCACACTGGAGGCACCCTGCAGCCATCTGGGTCCAAGAGCACACATCACTTGAAGGCATTTCATCAAAAGCTCTAAAACCATCTAACAACTTCTGATTCTTAATATACATATCACACAAGGAATTCCCTACACAAATATCATTCCCATATCCACTTTTCGCTAGCAGTCCATGAACTTGCAATCCCAGCCTAAATTCAGATAGAGCAGCTAAACCAGTTAAAATACTGGCAAATGTAAAATTATCAGGCTTAACGCCCTCAAGATTCATCCGGCGCCAAAACTCTGGCAGTTCAAAATACGCTAATTGCAAATAACCAGCCATCATGGCATTCCAAGACACAATATCCTTGGATGAAGAACTCTCAAAAACTTCTAAAGCCTCTAGCAATTTCCCATGCCTAATTAAAGCCGTTAAGAACGCATTCATGAGGAAAACATTCGATCCATATCCTAAGCGAACAATTAACGAATAAATTTGGTATCCACAAAGCAGCCTCTCAGTTAAAGAGCAAGCGTGGAGAGCACTTACAAGGGTGAACTCGTTGGGCATTATCGTGCCATCGCGATGCATACGGCCAAATAGAGACAGGGCTTCGGTGGGCCGGCCGTGTTGGACGAATCCAGCGATGATTGCGGACCAAGACACGACATTCCTATCAGGCATTTCGTCGAACAGTTGCAGGCCATATGAGAGACCTCCACATTTGGCATATACGTTAAGTACATGGTTGTGGAAGAAAAGAGAAAATGGAAGAACCCCTTTGAGGAACTTCGCATGAATTGCCGATCCATGGCGGGAGTCGGAGGTTCGGACGCACCGATGCAGGAGACTGGCATAGAAATCTTCTAGTTTCCCCGAGTTCTCTGGTTCCGGAATAAAAGAATTGTGAGAAATTCTCAGAGCAATTGAATGTTGTAGTTTTGTGGAATTTGAAGTGAAAATAATTGGGCGAGCGAGGAGATGATGCATCTAATTTACATAACCATTTGAAATCCTATAACAAACTATTCGCCGGACGAGGAGAAGCTATGTTCAAAGCCAATCCAAGTGGCCGCCGCACATACTTCACTTGAGCATGTTAAGGAAATTAGAAGGATTATTATTATTATATATTATATAGTTTGATGTACCAAATCTAAATGTACTTATGAAATATAAATAGAAATTTTTTATTTTATATTATACCAAATTAAAGCCAAATTTCATATTTTTTCACTTCAAATGATACAGTTGAGCTATGCTGATATTGATACATGGTCATTCATTAACCAGTCAAATTTATAAGAATTGAAATACCTTTTGATTAAGTCTTGTCATTTCTATTAAATTTCAGTTGCTCGTCTTTAGATTAACGGTTTGAATTATTACCAACTTGAGTATCATAACGTCTTTCTTCATTTTTTCTGGTTTTTACGTGCATTCCTCTCAACCTCTCCAAGAATTCGAGTGATCGGAATTTAGTAGACACAAGATGACTCACCCAACCATTATGGAATTATAAATGACATTTTATCAATTAAATTATGCTTATAATGACAATTATATTTAAAATTTTTAATACAATCAATATGAAGAAGAGGAATTAAACCTCCAACTTCTAAAGAATAAATAAGCACTTGATTATGTTTATGTTGGCAACGACAATTATATTTAAATTGAACACTGTCTAAATTAACTATCAAATAATTTTTAAGTACACAAACTAAATAATTATAAGAAATCAATTATAAATATAAAAAATATTAAAAAGTTGCGAATCTAGTTTAGTAGATTAAAACATATAATTAAAAAAGAATGGGAGGTTGGACTGTGCACCCTAGAAAAAAGAAATATATATAAAGCATCATTTTATAGTTCGATACCTCGTGCAAATGGACGAATATTTTCTATTTAACTTAATTTTACAATAACATAAATAAATGAGAAAAAACAATATTAGTATAATAATAACAATAATAAACAAAAAAAAGAAAAAAATTAAGATGTATATATACAAACTTCATTAAAATATAGGTACTTTACTAATTTAATCATTTAATCTATGAATGTATTTAAATTGCATTGTTTCGTACCTCTTAAAGAATTTTATATTTGATTAAGAAATGTATAAATACTTTAATTTTTTATTTTAATGTTATTTTATCTAATTTTGGTCCATTATTTTCTAAAAATATTTTGTTTGTTTATTAAAAATTCTAAAAAAATTTCAAGCTAACATTTTGTTATATATTAAATATTTTACTTTATACTAATTTAAATTCAAGTTAGTATATTCAAACTTTTTAGATTTCATACAAATTATTGTACATAATTAATTTATTAATTTACTATTTACAATTAATTAAAACTTTAGGACCTTACACAGATTTTTTTTCAACAAAATCAACATGAACTTGTAATAGATCAATACATTATTATTATTTTCTCAAAAAACATTCTAAATACATAAAACACTAATTATAAAAAAACAATACAAAACAATAGTAACAAAAAAAAATCAAAGTTTATCAATACACTAATCTAAAATATGTTCATGCTTAACAATCACTATTATTTTACCTCATAAATTATGAAACGATGATCTCGCAAGCCTTGGATTCAAGATATAGTGTCGACACATGTATTCTTTATGACTTGATGAATATGTCGCCAACATGATTTTGAGATGTTTTTGAGATTGAATAATATTTGAGAGCAATGAGAGAATTAAGTGTTGTGAAAAAATAGTGAAAGAAAGTATGTTTTTATAGTATTGGGAGATAAAACGTTACAAAACTCTTGTAATTCTATTATAAATTGTAATTAAAGAAAATAATTTAATTTAATAGTGTGAAAAACCTTTTGTATTCTAACCTTGTTTAGATCATGAATATTTATTATTATATTATTATTGATAATTAATAATCAATAATTAATTTAATATTTATAATAAATTATTAATAACATAATTTGTAAATTAATAATTAATAAATTAAGAAAGGGACAAAAGCGTCCAAAAATATTTTTACGAGATCCTCCTATTTTAATATAGTATAGATAGATATATTATTATTGATAATTAATAATCAATAATTAATTTAATATTTATAATAAATTATTAATAACATAATTTGTAAATTAATAATTAATAAATTAAGAAAGGGACAAAAGCGTCCAAAAATATTTTTCCGACATCCTCCCATTTTAATATAGTATAGATAATGTTATGTAATTGCAAAATTTAAATGGTAAAAATAAAAGACAACATTTGCTTTGCTTTACACAGGAATCGGGATTAAGGACAAAAAGGATCGTGCCGAATTGCGTTGAATTGAAGCGCAGCGCAGTGCCAAAGTCGACGGCAACCGAGTATCGAGCGGGGGCGGCCTGCGTCGAGTAACGACGGTGAGATTTATACATCAATCAACGATATTTTGTATTCCGATCAAATGTAAACCACCAAATCCCTTTTTACGAAGTTTTGATGGTTTACCAGTCGTGGGTGATAACTTTTCTGCTATTCATATCAAAATTGAGAAAAGGATATTATAGATTCTACAATTTTACCGTGTAAATTTCCAGTTATCTGAAACTCTGCCTTCTCATGTATGCAAATCTTGGAAATGACGGAAAATGGGAATTGCAGGAGCTATAATCGAGGGGGGAATCGCGGACATTTAATCGAACACCATGGCTTCACGAGGGGCAAACGTATTGCTCTCAAGGGCGAACAGGATGAAGACGAAGTTGGAATCAGCTCTATCAGCGAGTGTTTTGGAAATCGAGGACGTTTCGCACCAGCACGCTGGACACGCGGCGGTGAAGGGCAGTGCTGGAGAAACTCATTTCAATGTGAAGATAGTGTCTCCGCAGTTCGAAGGGCAGAGCCTCGTGAAGCGCCATAGAATGGTATATGATGCGTTGGCTGATGAACTTCAGTCTGGATTGCATGCAATTTCAATAGTGGCAAAGACTCCCCAAGAAACTGGAGGAAAATGAGTCTCAGATTCACATCCCGATGTGAGTTTTCGAAGAACTCTTAGTTTAGAATTGTAAGGATTTTAGGCATTTATGCTGGTTCTTGTCTGATGTTTTATTGACATGAAAATGAAAATGAAAGGTGCAAGGAGTTCTTAATGGCACATTAATTTGGTTTGAGTTTATGTACTTCTAAGATTTTAGTTGTTGAAGCTAAGATAAGCTACTTATCAACTTCATGAGATGAGTTGAAAGCTTTTAAATTCCATGGAAAGTCTTCTCTTGTTAATCACGACTCAGAAGACACTAGTGTAGGAGAATGCAACTAAAAAAAACACAAGAATTTCTTTTGGTTTAATAGCTGTTGCCTCGCACTCCTTCCATTCCTGTCCACTGCGACAAATGCAGACTGTCTTAATTGTGCTGTTTATATCATGTTAGATCAGAGTTAGGAATTTTAAATTAGTTTTATGTTAGGAAAACTATCAAAGTTTCATATTGACTAGACGATCATCCTGGGTGTATAAGTAAGGGGACAACATCTTCATTGGTATAAAACATTTTGGATGAAACTAAAAGCAAAGCTGTGAGAGTTATGTCCAAAATGGACAATATCATACCATTGTGAATTGGAGTACTGGGTACTGTTGTCCTTAACCTTCTAAATTTGTAAGTGAACCGAATTGAATTTACTTTTGTTGAGTCTTAAATCCCTACCACCATTTTGTTGTCGTATTGGATTTGAGGGTTTCTGGCCCAAAACAGAAAGAATTTGGATTATAGTTTTAGTGCCTATATTTCAACCTTGGTTTGGATTTAGTCTTTATGCATTAAGAAATTACATTATTGCACTTGTTATTTGATTAAAAGGTAATAGACGTGCCTCCCAAATCGTAAGGAGTAACAAAAATTCAATGTGTCAAAGTAAATAACACTCTGAAAAGAGTCGCAAAAACCCAGAACAGATGTTGTGATTGTACTCTTAAGTCTTAACTAACCAAGGTCTCTTATCACACTCCCATATCAATGAAATAAAATTGTCACATTATTGGGGTTTTTTTTTTTTTTTCAAATTCGAAAAAACTGAACTTTGATTGAGAAAAATGAAACGTCAGTGGGCTCATGTAATACATCTACAACTTCCGTCCCTCGTCCCAATTCATATAATTGTCACTTATTCACCCAGTTAGAATGGTAATCTGCAAAATCCATGGACAGAACTCCTGGAATATAATACTTTCATGCTTCATCACTGAAACCTACTTGATTAAATGCAATGTACACAAAATGGGAGGGAGATCATTATGCCATGCTCTCCCCCTTCCTCGTGTTATCAAAAGTTTGTTTACCTCTTTTTAGCTTGGCTAGTAACAACAGTGTCAAGAGTAAATGTAGATCGATAAATCAACAGGGGGTCAAATGTGTTTATAAATGATACCGACTAAACTGTTGTAATGATAAAAATACTTAATTTTGATGAGATTTTTTATGGTTAGGATAAATTGTTATAAGTTTTAAACTATAGGGATTAAATTGTTAGATACTAAAATTTAAGAACTAAATTATTACCAATTTGAAAGTGAATGAACTAAATCTCCGTCAGATTTGCTGCTCATGGAGGGAGTGTTGCACCCTTGAGTAATGCCTGTCTGTCATATTATTTGAAAGCCAACATGTGTTTGTGTATTTGCCATTCCCTGAGAAAGTGCTATTTAAATAAAAAACACTTTTTCTATAATTACTTTTAAAAGATTGAAATCTTAAACTGTAGAATTTTCTTATCATCCTGCAGGGAAAATTCGGTCAGGCAGAGCAGTTGCAGGGGCACGCTTGCTTAGCCTTTGCCTATAACACTCCTCATTTACTTTTGTAAAAAAAAATTAATTAAATAATAAAAAAAAATTAATTAATTAAAAAATAAAAATTTAGGTCAATGTATGTTCTGTATAAATGTTGCACACAGAGTGGAAAGAGTAATTAATTATATTTGGAGACGTTCATGTGCAGAAATAATAATGATGCTGGAGTTCATATTTTATCGACCATAAATTTCCAACGTATTATTAAAATAAAATATACTGTAAATTATCGTTTTTTAAGACTATAAATTCGAATCAGTTGACATGTTCGAAACTCAAAAGTAATAAAGCACTATTGTTTCTATTTATTTAAATATATTCTCCATGAGCAGTCTTAATCTACAATCTACTTCCGAAACATTTTTTAAAATTACCAATCAAAATTTAAGAGCTAAAAATATTTTTCAAATTTGTGTTTGTGATTTTTTAAATATATTCGTGTTGACACTCACATTAACGACTTTACCAAACCTCAATAAGAACGTTCATTTGAGTTCACAAATATTCCAAAAGGGATAAATTTAACTAACTAATGGTATTAATTTATTAAGGGTAGAGTTTAAATTATGCAACTTAATCAAATTAAATTGGTAAGATCCATATCTAACTTGAGAATGAGTGGTAATTGACACCTATACTAAAATGTTATGAGTTTGAATAACTAAAAAGTTTCCTACAAACTCATTGAATATTATTCCCATTTTTTATTCAAAGACATCAACATTCGGTAGGGAAACGAAGAATAAAGGTAAAATGTATTAAACGAATACAAAAAGAGGCTAAAAATTTAAAAATGGTTTATTAGAAAAAAGGAAGGATCCGGCTGCATATGGCCCCGCCTACAGAGCAAATCGGGTTGGAGAACACGCGGGGGTGAGTGGCAGCCTTAGGCTCGCGGGTTGCGGTCTTACCTGGCGCCGCGGTTCATATAAATATAAATATAAACATAAATTTTATAGTTCCCGCCAGCAAGATCAGAACAGGTGGCGAAACGTCCAATATGAAGGCTGCAATTTCCCTTTTTACATTATTTTGAGGATTTCTAACCGTTTCCCTCAGAATCTGTGGAGCCAATCATTACCCAACTCTCCTTCTTTCTTTCCTTCTTTCTTTCTCTCTTCATCGCCGCTCCCGAGAAATCTTTGTTCGGAGCCACCAGAGGCGAAGGCGACTTCTTAAGAAACCGCACCGGATCGATCGACGTAGCACACCGTCGAATCGGATACCAAACATGAACGAGAAGGCCTCCGTCTCTAAGGAGCTCGAAGCCAAACATACTAAGGTTTTTCTTTCTAATCTTTATCTATCTATCTATCTATCTATCCCTCTTCCGTTTTGTTTGGAATTGATCGGAAGTTTAGCGAAATTTCATTGTTTCGAGAAGGAAAAATTAGCTGTTATGCGTCAAATGTAGCAGCGTAATGTTAGTGTCTGGAAATGCTGAGATTACTCTTGGATTTTTGTTTATAAAAACTGTTTCGAACTTCTAGCACAATCAAACCAAGCTAAAAACTGTGATTGAATTTCGCGGTATTGGCAAAACTCTTCTCACCTTTTCAAGTTATTTGAAATGAATTTTCAGTCACTAGTATATTAATTTCATGTGATTTTTAATATTTTATCTCGAGTTCTTGGTTTTAATCGTTTGTCATTCTTAAATAGGGTCAATGATTACGGTATTACCTCGTTTAACTTGAGATCATTTTTGTACGTGTTAAATATTTGTTTATACAGATTTTAGCAGGTCTTCTCAAGCTTCCAGAAAATAGGGAATGTGCAGACTGCCGGAGCAAGTATGCATTTAATCATTATTTTTAATTTTTGAATACGAAACGTACTTCCTATAATTCTAAGCGTCCGATCAGCCAAATCTACTTGGAGCATGCATAACTTTCGCACTACAATATCTATTTCCAAACTGTAGATTCTCATTCCTCCCTGAATATGTTCTCTGTCTCTACAGTTCTTTAGAGAGAATTTTTCTGCTATCCTTTTCTTATTGGACAAAAGTCAAAACACGGTGGTTATCATCTAATTTTTACGTACAACCAACGCCCTATAGTACTTCATATCATGTTAGTATCTATTTAACCAATGAATGTGAATATCAGTTTTCTTGGCAGCATGCCAGTATCCTTGTCAAACTACCTCCTTTTGAATGTTCAATGCTTTTAAACTTTTTTTTCTTAGCTGTTAGTTTTGTGACATTTAGGACTCTTAAATGTCATGTTTTTTGATATTCAATTAAAATTTAAACCGGCAAACAACTATCTGAATATTATGCTCGATAAAGTTTTGGTAGATTAGTTGGCTGTATAATGTCTTTATGTATGTTTCTCATCCCTAGGCATCTCTGGAACAAGGCTGCTAAGTTATTGAGAGGGTTAGGACTTGGATTAAGACTTGGCAGTTTTAAGGCGATCATTGGAAGACTGGTTTCAATTAGGCAGTGCACAGTTATGGCTTTAACAACTAGCTAAAAAGCCTGGAAATGGTAATAATATAGACCAGGAGAAGAATATGCATCAATGTATAACTTTCTGAAGAATAAGATACAATAGGGTAGTGACATTTTAAAATAAATCTTTTCCATTGTATAAAGATTCTTGTGGTGATACCAACCATTAGATTAGATATTTTCTTAGGTTTAGCATAATAGTAAAGCAAGCATTTAAATTGGCGTGGTTTAATTCTGCTCACTATTGGCAAATGGTTAACATGAAAACCAGGATTTGGAAATGGTTTTCTAAGAAAATGTGTGCTTTGATACAACTTTCTTACTTAATCTGAGTTCATCATGTACTTTAATATTGTATACTTTATATACTTTTTTCTATGTAATGCACAGGGCTCCACGATGGGCAAGTGTAAACCTTGGAATTTTTATATGCATGCAATGCTCGGGTATTCATCGGAGTCTTGGAGTACATATCTCAAAGGTCTCTTTCACCCTTTTTCCTATCATATATAGAAAAATGTTTTTTGCCACCAGTTGAAGTTCCTTCTTTGTAGTGGAGTAGTGGTCCTATGAATCTTATAGAAATTTTGGCTTTGAGCTTTCTAGTTTGGTTTGAACAATTTCCTGTAGTAGGAAGAGATTCTTCATAGCACACGTGAACTTTAAAATGATCTTACATTTAAACAATGAAAAATAATGCATAGAGCCAGAAATGTCCTCACATTATGCCACTTTGCATGTATTAATTACTACCACCGGAGCATCCCAGTAATATCAGAGGCAAGACTTGTAACCACTCTATTTGAGATTCTCTGGCGGTTGTAGATTTTGAGGAAATCTCCTTGCATACAAATATGGTGAGAGACACTGCAATTGATAGGAAATCTCCTTAATATTTGTCCATATCAATAAATAAAGAAAATTAATTAGGATTATTTACCTACGATGTTATGACAAATTTAGCGTTTTCTCTTTGCAATTGAAATTTCAATAAAGTTGTCGTTTATACATGTTGATGATCCGCTTGGTTCCAAAGTGAAAATTTGTTATCTAGTTCCAATTATCTGAGATAATGTGTACTGTGTTATTGCTTGCAAACTACTCTGGAAGATCCAAGTTGTCTGCTGATAAACCTAATATATCTGTCAAGTATTAGCTTAGCTTGTTCTGTAATCCTTAGGTCAAAATAGCAATAATTTTTATTTTAGCGTTGTTGAACGCATGACTAACAAATTTTCCACTTTGGAAATTTGTTATCTAGTTCCAATTATCTGAGATAATATGTGGACTGTGTTATTGCTTGCAAACTACTCTGGAAGGTCCAAGTTGTCTGCTGATCAACCTAATATATCTGTCAAGTATTAGCTTAGCTTGTTCTGTAATCCTTAGGTCAAAATAGCAATAATTTTTATTTTAACGTTATTGAACACATGACTAACGTGTGGACCCGCTGGAATTATGAGCGTAGTAAAGTGCTTTCACTGTCTCATACATATGTGCTTGCATTTGCTGTTAAATGTTTGTTTAATTGAATTTTGATTTTGATCTAGGTAGTGTTCTGAATTTGATTTTTTTTTAATTCCTCATTATGCTGAATATGTTTTCTTCAATTTGTATTTTTAACCGTATTGACACTTCAAAACTTTCATTTTTGTGTTAGGTGCGGTCTACTACTCTTGACACATGGCTACCAGAACAGGTTGCTTTTATGCAGTGTAAGAACATTTGAAATTTGTTAAATTTGTCTTTTGTTCTTGTTCCAACTAGTTCAAGATTATTTTGCATGGATGCCAATAAATTAATAGTGCATACACTCCTTTGTTTATGGAGGTTCTCTCTTTCCCTCCCTCCCTCCCTCCCTTTGAATTTCCCATTCTCCTTAGCCTTTAAACAGACAGAGTCAGGAACCAAACAAGTCTCAATCTTTGCCAATGTGGTTCACAAGTGTTAGGTACCCTGATTTTTATTAAGAATTAGAAAAGTTGACATCTTCAACTGACGAATTGCTTCACAATTGGTTGATACTTAATAATCCCCAGAGGAAAATCTTCTGTTAGACTGAGAGGTCTTATTTGTCAGCAAATTAAATTTTCTTGTTTATCAACTATTTGAGGCTGATGTGGTCATTTACAGATTATTTAACATTTTGATCATTATATTTGTAGCTATGGGAAATGAGAGGTCTAATTGTTACTGGGAAGCTGAACTACCACCAAATTATGATAAGAGAGGGAGTTCTACGTTCATTCGTGCCAAGTAATTTTTCTGCTTAAATTTAGCACAAGTTTTTAAAGAAATCTGGATATGGTTTACTCATTCTTGTTCTTTTATATTTATCTAACTTTGTTGAGGAACTTTCAGGTACGAAGAGAAAAGGTGGGTCTCTAAGAATAGAATACAGCCAACTCCACAATTAGGTGGAATGAGAAGTATTTATTGCGATTCGGTTGAAAGTGGACCCAAAAGCTCTATTACAAAGAAGATGAGGAACTTTTCTCTTGAGGAAGAAATTCTCACTCAGCACGTGACAACAACAATCCCCACAGTAACAAAAGCACGCTGGGTAAGTTCATTTGTGATCCTCTTGCTTATTATTTTTTTATTCCTGTTTTCCTTTTAGTGAGATTTTTCTACAAGGTAAAAAATTGATGTGGAAGCTGGAAAGGAGGACATTTTTCGACTAATGAAAGAAATTAAAATTTGCATTAAATAACGATGGTGTGTATCTCCATATTTTTAACAGGGAATTCAAAAAAATAGCATAAAAGTAGTCAATCATATTTTTAGCAGTCTATTTTAAGATTTAAAGAAATAGCAAAGTGTGAAATTAAAAAACAAGTGTCATGTAAGACACGTTTAAAAAAATCACACAATATATTAGTCTCGTGGAAATATAAAAGTCCTGACATCTTAAAAATTACATTATTTTATTATGTGATTGAATAGAAACTCTGTATAAGTTGCAGGTTTGAAAATATGTTTTATAATGTCATTCATTTTCGCTTTGTTTTGTTTTATGGCATGTTAACTTGATTTTGTCAGTAATTCTGTTCACTTGGAAAATGAATGGACAAACAAACGGAGTCTGAACTGTACTTTTCTTCCTTCATGTGCATGGCTTGGATTGAGGAATTCAGTGAAGTTAATTATCTCACTTTTTAGAATTAGCGTAGTGTGCAAATTTTTTAAGCCTGGCATTCGTGCAACATCTCTCTGTGTTAGTGTTTTACTTCCTATAGATATACTTCCAACTCTAAGATTACAAAATTAGAAAGGAAGCGGTCGGTTGATCTGAGAACTGTGTCCTTTTTGTAAATTATTCTTTCTGATTTCACACCTCGACCCAAAACATTGTGGTTGTTTGTCAAGCAGGATAGTCTGTCTTTTATCACCTTAAGTTCCATAATTGTTCCATTGGTGTGCATGCCTTAAAGAAAAAGGAAAAAAGAGTAAATATAAGACCAGTAAACTTGAGGTGAATAAAAGATTAAATGGAGTGGGTGGAAAATTATCTTAATCTTTAGGGGAGAAAATGTGCATTAAACAACACTGGTATGATGCCCCCTTTTAATTTCTGTCTATCCTGGCAATAACACTACAGCAGTTTAGCTTTGAAAATGGATGGACAAACTAACGGTGGGCAATGAAATGTGCATTGTTTTGTTATGTGATTGAATAAAAACTCTATAATTTGCAGGTTTGACAAAATGTGTTGTAATGTCATTCATTTTCGCTTTGTTTTGTTTTACGGCATGTTAAATTGATTTTGCCAGTAATTCTGTTCACTTGGAAAATGAATGGACAAACAAACGGAGTCTGAACTTTACTGTTCTTCCTACGTATGCATGGCTTGGATTGAGGAATTCAGTGAAGTTAATTATTTCACTTTCTAGAATTAGCGTATTTTCTTTCAATATATTTTACTGTTGGCCTTAACTGGGAAATAAGAAGCTATAATTCTGAGTATGTGATCATGGTGGTGCATATTTCTCATGCAGAATTCTTTAGATATGAAGAGCCATATTGCTGCTCCAAGAGGCCCTTCGTTAGCGAAAGAAGTCGATACATCCACAAAAAATACAAATGGATCCCCAGACCTCTTCAACTTACTATATGTCCAAGATAAAAACCAGGACTGCTCTAGCGTAATTCCAGCTCGTTGGGCAACTTTCGATTGTAAGTACCCACACTAAAAGTTCTTCAAGTTCTCTCTTTATTAAAAATGACCTTGAAGACTCTTAATTAGCCAACTCTAAAATCAAGTTCGTGGATACAGGAAAACGAATTTTATACAATGCTTTGGTGGTAAATTATCCATTTGAGGAGAGGTTAAATTTTGGACGGAGCATGCAGCATATCTTGTCGACAAGGTTTGTTTCTTTTATAAAACTCCAGCCGTCTTTTAACTTTTAAGATTCATGCACCAAAGGAAATAATATGATTACTTTTTACTTAGTTTTTTTTAGATTAAGGCCTATCATTCATATGATTACTGTTCAACTGGTCTAAGTTGTTTAGAGGATAACATTATTTTTGCTCAATTTGGACTTTACTTCACATGAATCTTGAGTTGTTTGAAGTTGGAATTTTCCTTGTCCACTGTTAATACCATAGGAGAGGTTTTGTTATCATTGATGAAATTGTGTCCTATCTAAAAAAAAATTCTTAGCTAACCATGTGCATAGTTCTGTATCTTTTGGTTTTTTTTTTTTTTTCTCTCTCATTGCTTATATTACCTACCCCTTTTTTTTCTTCTTCTTTTATAAGCCATTTCAGAAAAATTCTGATCGTCTCTTCTATAAAGAATTTTAAATGCTTTGTAATATCTTTAATATTTTTTAACTTACTTTTAAATATACAAAAGATGCTGAAGTGTTTGGCACCCTTTCAAAAATCATATTAAACTTACTCTAAATATCCCTATTAATAGAAATCTTGATATCTTTTTTTAAAGTATAATCTTCTTGTAACTTGGTTATCTCCTGCCATGATAAACCTTTCAACACTTCAGCATGTATAGTATTAATAAGGTTAAAAAACAATATTTGTTTGTGCATTGAAGTAACGAATTAGTTTATAAGATTCAGTACTTCAGCATGTATAGTATTAATAAACAACTTTGTCATCTCTTGCCATGATAAACCTTTCAGAACTTTGCATGTATAGTATTAATAAGGTTAAAAAAAAATATTGTCTATGCCATTGATTGAAGTAACAATTTAGTTCATAAAATTCAATTTTTAACCATTAGTCCATGTACTTTTAAATTGCTTTAATATGTAACAATTTAGTTTCTACCGTGAAAAAATCTCATCAAAATTAAGTGTAAGGTGTTTATCACAATGATTTGGTCTTCACAATTCATAAACATTTTGGTCTCTTGTCAATTTATCAAATATATATAAGAAACCCCAATTTACACGATGGGACTTAAATCATTACGAACTCTAAACTACATAAACTAAATTATTATCTATTAAAGTTTAGAGACTAAATTGTTACCAATATGAAAGTTCAATGACTAAATCGTTACTTTAATGAGAGTGACTAAAAACTGTTTTTAAACCATTTAATAATCAACAGACATCTAAATGTAGTTTCTTACCTGAAGTACAAGTGCTCGGTGTTCATTCTAAAGTGCTTTGGAAGAAATCTGGCTTTGGGCTTGGATAAATTGTAGTTGTCATTTTTCTTCTTCTTTCCTTCTTTTCTTTTGGGAGTTTATTTATCTTATGTGTTAGATTTCTAACAATGCTCCTGTCGTTATGTGTTGTCCATACTAAGCTTCTTTGCTGCTACAGTTGAGACATCTGCTGCCTGAGTTTCTCATCCATTCTTCTACGCCCTTCAACTCATGTGGCTTACCGTTTTAAATAATTCTTTTGTACGTAGGACTTCAAAAGGCATGGGCCCGTATTCAATCCCCAGGAGTGTAAATTGCTTGAAAATTCATTCTCTTCTCCTCTCCAATCAAAAGTACACTGCAATTTCCTTACATTATTTACCTCGTCATTCTTTCATTCTGTAATCCAAACGTGAAATCAAGGATGGGGTTTCTTTTCTGGTCAAACTCGCATAAAAATGGCTCAAGCAAAAACTACAAAATACATTTTCTCATCTATACTACGCTATAACATCCAGATTTCAATATAATTCGAATTACGAGAAATGGACGGTGCACACCTAATTTCTACTATACTCGATTTTACAAGTCCTGATTCTTCCTACATTGTTTGCGAATTTACAACAGGATCCAAACTAACTGTTAATAATTCATGTTATTCCTTTCCAAAAAAAGCAATTAAATCATTTTAAATTGAATATTTAAATTTTATATGTTATATTTATTATACAATTTAGAAGTCCAGAATAATATTAATATTTTTATTTATATTTTAAATAATTAGAAACGAAAATAAAAACAAGAGTCAAACTCATTTGCCAACATTCCCATTTATTAGTTACCGAACATTTTTCTTTTTCTTTTTTTCCAATAATATTAAAAAAGGGGGCGAAAAACAACAGATAGTTACTAATACAGATCTGTTTCAACGAGCTCTTGCTTTTGTATACAATTATAGAAATATTTCTTAATAAGGAGAAGTGAAGAACAAGTTGTAAATACTTACGTTTATCAAAAATGGAAATCAAGAAATAAGAAACGACCATATTTTCCTTAAAAGGTAACCTCATAAAATGACTGATCAACTTGGAAACGACGTGGGACAGGAGAATAGAGGTGAAAGGACTACACTTAACAAGCATACCTTATCTTCGAATACAAAGATGGCTCACGCTCAATGTCCAGATTTTTCTTTGGGTAGGGCAGGCGGGAGCCATTAATTCCGATCCTACATGAAAAAAGCATTCCCCAGGGATTAATAAGGCTGTTGAAGGGGGCAATCGAATATCCATCCATCTAGGGGTTACATCGGGGTAAAATGCCATGAGCGACAAGATTAGGAAAGAAAGACCAAATACAAGAAGAAAAATGAACTCTTCCAAGCATTAGAAATAAATATGTAAAAACTAAACAAAATCATCAGAGAGCTTCTCTCTAGGATGCATGAGGCTCTTCTGCAGCGGCTTCGAAGGTCTGCCCTTCTACAAGCTCGGGAACATCATCATCGTCATCCTGTGCATTGGCTGCACCGGCACCAGCACCAGGTGCTTGCTTCTGGAACTGCTCAGCCAATTTCCTCAGATTGTCCAAATTATCTGGCCCTAGAATATTTACACGCAAATGAGTCTGCGTTATTCATGTTATTATTTATAGCTACAAGTAAGCAGGAAACAGGAAAACACTTAGCAGACTTACCCAACTGGTTGATAATTCCAGGGAGGATATCCTGCAATTCTGAAAGGAGAAATCAAAAAATTTATTAGAAGGGCATAGTATTACGTACATGTGTTCATTGGAGATAGATATTAACAAGAAACAACTAATTATCACAATGGAAGCATGCCGACCACTCAAAACCATGTTTTCTAACAGCCAGAACAAAGTGTCAGTAAAAAAGAGAGGGGTTTCGAGTAATTTTAGTCTATGCAAGATGTTAGACATTGCAGTCTACATTCAAAATACGGTAAGATCTTACAATTGTCAATATAGCAATTCAAGTAAATATAAAGAATGGCATAATTTTAGCAAGGGCGAACTTTCCAGCAGACCTTTTTGTTTGAGTTATAACCTTTTCAAGCCCACTACTCTTTTCATGTGTGTTGCCATTATTTTTCATGTTTGTTTATTTAAATAGAGTAATAACTGAATTTGAGATAAATCCACTATTCAGTTGGAAATGGTATTTACATTAAGAATAGCAAAGACAATTCCACAATGTTTTTTTATGTTTAGGACTATTATTTTGTTATAACAAATCATTTGACCAGTATTGCAAGTGAAACGTAGAACTCCCAAGAATGCCCTAAAATGGAGAAGATGAGATCATCTACATATCCTGGAGAAGATGAGATCATCTACATATCCATAATATTCAAGAGGTGCTAGGAGAAACATACTTTTCGTTTGAGGAGCCCCACTAACAACCCAAGTGTTCGCTGCAATAGAAGCCTGAACTGAAATAGAGAACAAGAAACATCTAAATATGAGTTACAAACTTACATATCAAAATTTAGTTGGTAAAGAGCCAAGAGCAGTCAAGTGGCTTTACCTTTTGGGTTAATAAATTGAATAACTACATCATCCTTGAAAATGTTGACTTCCTCAATTGCAGGAATAGCATTAACTCCTATTCTCTTCAGGGTACTCTGAAGCCGTTTATCATCTGTGGTAGTTGTCTTGTGAACAGCCTTCTTCTTTCTGTAATTAACAGCAGACATACATAAAACGAAAAGTGAGAAACTGAAAGATTGATCCTTAAAATAAGAGCAGGAAAATGATATCCCACCAGCACAAACAAAAACTCCCGTGTTAAGGAAAGATGAGAAGATTTTGAGGAAAACAAGGAAAATCTGTTTAACTGATAGATGCAATACTCAAGCAAGCATATGCTTGCATATTCATCCATTCATCAAACAGAATAGAACAATCAATAAGACATATATGTTGTGAAAAGTCAAACCATGAGGAGTATACCAGAATTCTCATAATCAACTAGCCAGAGTACAACAACTCTGATCATAAAAATGCAATTAATCAAAATTAATGCAAACAATAGAATTTCATAGCACATTTAACCATGAGGAACTGCAGATGCAAAAGCAGAAGTGGATGGGGATTGAAGAACGATGTATGGATATCACATTACCTTTGACCTTTTAGATCAATCCATAGTCCACAGTAGGATGATCTATCTCTTACCACGGTTCAATGAAATTACTTTCCATAAAATAAATTGTAACAAGAACACCCAAATAAAATTATTAAGAGTTCCATTTTCCAGTTGATATAATTTGTGTCTTCTTATTCTTACAAAAAAAAAAACAAAAACAATTGACACTACTAAGACAATTCAGACGTTTCAAAAGGTACAGGGTAACCAACCTTCTCACGCTACCTTTTCCACCAGTGCGAACTGCACCGGCCATCTTCTTGAGCTTTGTATGATCCATCTTCACGAAATAAGAACAATGATAAGATTTATGAGAATAAACAATTTCCAAGAAATTAAGGATACGAGACACTTGTTTTTTAGCAATAAAAAAAAAGATTCGTCAAAGGAGAAGGGGGAGGAAAAACAGGCATAAATTCCCACGTGCTTGGCCACATTTTTTATAACTATAAATCAACAAAATATCATATCTGGAGAATCGTTTAACAATTACAATTTCTGAGAGAAAAGGCAACACTTGAAAACATTACAGAGGCTTATCCAAAAAATCATTGCACATTTACAAATTATCCAGTCATCGTCCTATCGTTTCATCGAAGAGACATTAGAGGGAACTTGTTTGAGGAGAGGCCGCCTAAAGCTTGCAGAAATATATATATATACATACACACACACGCTGAAAAGCATGCTCCTGCTCGGTACAGTGACTACAGCTCCACAATTCTTCTAAACTAGGCTATTTTTATTCACTTTTTGAGTTACAATCGGAGAACGAAATTATAGGAAATAGAGATTTAACTACGATCTGTAAACTGCAAATTTGTCAAGAAATCCAGCGACACAAGAAAGTTCAACACAAAAGAATCAACGACGATTAGTTTCAAAAACATAATACATATCAAATCAACGAACACCTCATTAGAAGCAAAAACAAAATCAAAGCTAAAAAAAATGAAAATACGCCACCGTAGAACA
Source organism: Momordica charantia (assembly GCF_013281855.1). Lineage (NCBI taxonomy): Eukaryota > Viridiplantae > Streptophyta > Magnoliopsida > Cucurbitales > Cucurbitaceae > Momordica > Momordica charantia. The sequence goes on from NW_028275161.1 coordinate 22,400,499, forward strand.
CTCGGTAAAAGAAATTCATCGTCAAAGATAAAGCCGAGCAATCCGAACATGATAAGAACAACAGATAATCGAGGAAAACGAAGATAAATTGGAAGAGCGAGTTACCTTGGAGATTATTTGAGGTTTCTGAGTCGAGTGGATTACTACGATGCCCTGGAGCGGTAGAAGATAGCCTCAGTCTGGACGGCGCTAATGCTTCATATATTAGGGCGCGACGAAGACAATGTTATTTAATAGCCTGATCCAACGGTTGTGATTTAACCTCATCTCGGAAAGTGTCCTTGCTTGATTTTCCGAGTCCTGGAAAATCCAAAATTAAAAAAAAAGGGGGGGGGGGGGAGGGGGGAATACCATTCGATAATTATAAAATATTTACTCAAAAGAGAGAGGAAAAAAAATATATATATATAGCAATGAAATTTTTATTAATTTTTTATATTAAAAATTTATTAATTATGATTTTTTTAGAAAGAATTTATTAATTAATTAATTATGATTTTTTTAGAAAGAATTTATTAATTAATTAATTATGATTAGTTAGAATTGAACTGCAATAATTTCTTATAATCTATATGGCTATTAAATCTTTATGAAGTTATTTTGTCACTAGAAGAATTTAACATGCGTACAGATATATAGTTGAAGAACTTTTAAATTATTTTTGGTTTTTAAATTTTAAAAAATGCTCGAAACAATATGCATTTAGAAAATGAATGGAAATATTTTACAAAATAATTGTGTCATGATGTGAATAATAGAATTATGTCCTAAGTTTGATTGAGTTGGGAAGGTCTTGAATGAAATGGTTCATGCTACAAATTTGATTTAATTAAAATTTTATACGTGACATTAAAATTGAGTTTATTTTAGTTTAATAGTTCAACTGGTTAAGCCATTTATTTCCAATTAGAAATGCGATTGCACTAAAAACCGGTTTAGTTGATTTTATTTTTTTTTATTTTAATAATGATGCACTTATAACCTAGATTATTAAGGCATCAATGAGTTAATTTGGATGGTTGAAAGTTATATATTTACAACTTTTCTTTAAAAGAGGGAAATGATAGTACATTGAAAATTCTTTTTTTTCTTTTAAGAATGAATTCATTTCCTATTTTTATGTCAACTTTTATTTTAAGAAAGTTAATAATCTTTAATTAATAACTTTTAAAAAATGGTTGGGTGGGACAAATCTAAAAGAACGACTACACAAAGAATTAAAAGAAAATATAAGTTTCTGACCAAGAGTTATGAATATAGCTCAATTGGTTAAAGCATTCGATTTTCATCCCACGTCCGTTAAAACTCAGCTAAACTAATTTAAAAAGTCATAAAGCAACTCAAAAATTAACTTCGAACAAACTTATAACCTAGCTTTAAATTGAACCCAACCCTGTGTCTCCTCTCACCCAATGTACAATCTATAAGGATCGTCCAATTAAAGAAGAAAAACAAAACAGTGAACATCGCCTATATAGGGAGGGGAATGTGAAGCTACTTCTTGTATAACATTTTTTCACCGTACAATATTTTAGAGCAACAGGATGAGAACATGATAACAACTCCCCTTTAAGCCATGGGAGAGCGCAGCTGTGCATCGAGGTCGACAAAGACAAGATTCAAGACACAAGTTCATCTTGCAGAAGAATCTCGTAAATATCGGTTCGAAGATTGAGCTCCTTATCCCGCATAACTTCTTGGAGATCCGAAAGCTCTTTCGCGCTCAAAACGGAGTTCAGTTTGAGAAAACCATCAAGCCACAGTTTTTTTGACCTTAAGAACATACAACGGTTAGACAAAAGTGATACTGTTTATCTAAAGCATACGTACATCATTCATTCATAAACGAAAAGAACCTGGTTAGAATGATAGCTGGTGTAAATAACAAATTGGCTCTTACCACGGGCAGGAATGAATAGCTCGGAAGAAAACTCGTCGGGCTGAAGAAGGATCGCATGCTGTGTTCAGCTCATATGATATGTAACAGCGCCAGAGTAGAACAGAATGACGCAAATTCTCGTTTTCCAATGCCTTTTCGAACAGTCTACGGATTCTATGGAGAGAACCTCCATGACCCATCTCAAAGGATAATGCAAAAATCCAAAGAATCAAAGAAGGTTGCCTGAGAATATTACACACAAAATTGTCAAGCCTCAAGACCAGAAAAGCATGTATAATGTTCACAAGTAATTAGCAAAAGGAAATGTTTACAACAATGGATTGGATGGCAAATATACGATCAAAAGATAAAAGCAAGCGTCAGATTGAGAAAAGGTTTCAGTCAGAACAGAGATAAACCCATCCAACAGTCAGAATGAAAAGATAGAACAAGTAACGAAATAGATAATGAAGGGATGTGGAGTGCATCCATCACGCTCGGGAACGCGCAAGGGTTTAACTATCTAAGCGGCATCTTAAGAGAACACAACGTTGTAACTGCATTTTAAAATGAGAGATTTGGTTCAAGGATTGACAATACATAGCTAGCTAATCAGAGGCAAGTATGGAGAAGTTTAGAACTCAACCGTAAATTTTACAATAAGGGATACTGAAAACCAGACACAGGATTAGCAGTGTCATAAAGAGCACAAGGAGATCATCTTACTTCTGGCAGTAGTCATCAAAGGTCCATCGCAGTTTACTGGGTACCGAATAAATGTAGCTGATCTCCAGAAAAGCACTATAAAGTTCTGGATTTAATGGATAGGATTGCAATCCCTGAGAAACAGACTCCCGGACTTTCATTTGGCTTAATTGCTTATGATGTCTCCGAAGCATCTTCACGTAGTAGTTGAATAAATTTTCAAGCTGATAGCTCTGTTTTCTTCTTTCTGCACATGGATAACAATAGTAAGTAATGAATAATAAACCAAATAAACAAATAACATGAAGCAGAAACATTCTCTGTACTAGTTTTTTTTTTAATAAAAATTGAAGATAAAATAGGAAAACAATCTTCCTTCTTGACAATAGAGGCACATCTGTTGTGCGTGTAAGATCACAGCTGCATGGAGTGGTGCCAAATCACAGAACGTGAGCAAATATAGAAGCTCTCTTCAGAACGTAGAGCCAAAAATTTGTCATTTGTTGATTCACCATCCTCACAGCTATCGACAATTTACCACGTCTAGTTCATAAAGCTATTGCTCCATATCCAATGATCGGCTGCTGGGGGCACTAAGTTCATATTACTTGCTAACGCTAGTTCGGAAAAAAATAACTTTTATAATTAATAGTGGAGATTTCCCTAGAGTAAAACACAATGAAATACTGAAGGGCAATGAAAGCTTCCACTAGTGCAAATTAAGCAATCTTCTTCTTTAGAATGTACAGGGGGAGGAAGCGGGCAACAGATTCCGAGAAAATGGTTCAAGATTATCAGAATCGATAAGAAATAAATAGTATAAAAAACCAACAGAATTGGGAAATAACCTGGAAGTACCATGGAGAAAGCTTGATCTAAAACCTCAAGACCTGCATTGCATCCAGAGGTCAACTCCTCAAACAAAGCTGCAGAGGATATGAGAGCCACAGACGAGTCATCTATAACTCCATGGAGCCATGTAGACTGTACTGCCCTGACTTTTTCTTTAAAGCCTTGGTGCGCTCTCAGCACTTGCAAGCTTGATGGTTGACATTTAAATGGACTGTGTGCAGCACCACTTCCTAGGCAAGATAAGACGTGAACTGCACGATTTAATGAGTCATGACCCTTGATAGGATCATTCGCAAGCTCCATTTCAGCATACCAGAAATATAGTAGAGAAGCGTTAGACTTCTGATCCTGCTCCAGAAATCACAGCAGTTGAAATTAAATTCCACTCTCATAGAGTAAGCACCTCAAAACTCAGTTACAACAATTACAAAAATGCCAAAATTGAATAGTAACAGAAGTCCGTTTCAAGAAACATATTGTATGACATACATACAACTGATAGATAAAATAGGTCAAATATAAGCGAGGGATTTCAACATGGAGTTGCAAGTCAAGGCATCAAAAGAAAGCAAGAGCTTCAAGGAATGCCAATAACAAAAGTCGAAATGCAAGGACATTCTACTGTTTGGACACAGTTTTCTTCTCTTAAAATAAAAACTAACCCAAAGATGACGTAATTGAAGATTGTTTTTTCTTTTCTTAAAAAGTAGCATCAATAACACATAAACTGCTGATACTTTAGCACAGACAATGAGCATTCACATTTAATGATACAGTAATATACCACAGGAAGGCTTTCCACAGATGCCAATGCCATGTCAAATACTTTTCTAGCATGATCAATATTTCCATATGTTGCCTCTCGTCGTGCATAGACTCCACATAATAACACGTCCTAAAATTATCACAAGATGACGTCAATTATGTCAGACTTGAATAATTCAGTTATAGAAATAAATCATAGTGGTAATAGTACAAAAATGAGGATGTAGACCCATTGCATAAAGAACGTGTATCCAGAAGATGCGATTATTTCTATGCTTCATGAAAAAAAGGAACTTTCAATTACGATAGAGAAGACAATTAGCCACAAAAGGACCTTAGGGACCACCCTAGTATAATCAGGAATGAAGCATAAATGCGAGCCAAGAAAAGGACATCAACATTGATGATATGATGATCTTGTCACCAAATCGTGATCTAGTTTAGACTTCAAGTTTAGAAAATCCAAGGTCAATATGGTAAAAATAACCCAACTAAATAGGAGGTAACTACATAACTCATAAGCAGAAGTTTAAGATGTTGAAAGATGTAAATCCCATGGAGCTGTTGTCTCATGCAGTTGCACCTAAACTTCTATTCCATTATCTTACAATTTTTTTAATAGTAAAAATAATAATAGCAATGGCAATAACTTATTCCACATAAATTCAAAAGTTTTTGTCTGCTCTGACCTGGAACCCAACCACCTTCTGTCAGTACTACTATTTTTTTAAGAGTAAAGTTCCTTAATGACAACAAAGCATACATGGTGTACAGATAGACATTCAAACACAAATAAAGCATATATGTTGATAGTAAATAGAAAATAGACCACCTGACGATCACTTTTCAAGAGGTTCTTTGCCAAGGAACGGCAGGGGGTAACTGAGGAGCCACCAGAATTCATTTTTGTAACGAATAACTCTTCAGCAATTAAAGCAGCTTCTTCCAATATATAATTACGTGGGAAAGTCGTTAAACAAAGTAAGATAGCATTGCGAAGAAACTTCATCATGTCAGACATACTAGATAAGTTATCAGAACCTCCCACAAGGACCTCCAAAGTGAAGCCACCAGAGATATTTTGTCCTTTGTTAAGAACATCGTGGACACTTCTCAGGTAATGTAATATATCGTCTGGCAATGCCTCTAAACTAAGTATTCTCTCCATCCAACTTGAACTATTTGAAGAAGCCCTGATGGAGAGAAAAAATGTCAATCATTTGTCAAGCAAAGAGGTAAAAGGAATTTGCCTTTAAAAAGAAACCAGAGCAATATCTAGTTTTGCACATAACTAAGACATGAACATCACCGAAGACAAGAGTTGACAGCGATAAAAGGTTAGTGCTAAATGAATATCTTGATAATGACGATTGATCATACTGACACCAAAAACAAAACAGCTTCCTCCCATAGACAGACTCAAATTATAATACTATCAGAAAATTGTGAATTGATGGACACCTATAGCAGTCACTCCAGAAACCACCTGTTCAACATTTCCACCATTTTCAACCAAAAAACAACCCATTTGGCATTTCCATAGATTCTTAAACACCACCTGTAGCTTTGCTGTAGAAAAAGTATTTTGGCATCGAGTACTATAGTTATTGATTAGAAAACGGGGGAAGATCTCTTTTGAAGTTCTTAACTATTAGGCTCTCCTAAAATCCTAAGTCCAGGAGATAGACGGCAAAACTGCAAATCAATGGTTGAAGGGGGTGAGGACTAAATGTAGGAGCAAGAGAAGCTTTATCTCAAACGCTTCTCATAGTAACGACTTACAGGACTTCAGAATTAAATAAAAAACTCGCTTACTCTTTGCCTATTGTCTTCAGTTAAATCTTAGTTACTAAGCCTCAATCCAACCCAAAAAGGCACCTTGCAAGGTATCGTCCATCAATTAGAAGATTTTGTATTTCAAGAAGCTCTAGCATAATCTTTGAGAAACAACTTTTTACATGAAACATACTAATTCACTCAGCAAAGTATTTCACCGCTTGTTAAAAGATATCAATGCAGTTCACATATTCAAGTACAAAATAGAGAACATAATTATATATATATATATGAATATTACGGCTGTGGTTTTCAAACTGAAAACGACTATAAATAAGGTTGTACACAAGAACAGTATATACCTTGAATAGATTTTTCCACTAAAGAATTCAATTAGCTGATATATTAAGGATAAACGGGCTTCACTTGAAATCAATGAAAACAGGTACTCTTTGACATCTTCATATAATACAACTCTTAGAAGTTGTTCGTTTGCTTCTCCATCAGGCATCTCTTCATCATGAATAACATCTGCTGTTTCACAGTAAGAATTAGGATTACATAAACATGATATTGATTAATCAGTAAACAGACTCAAATGGCGCAATCATGTTAAATTTTCAGAATGCAAAGATTCATGGTATTCCAATGATTTCTGTGCGTACATGTCATAATAAATGTGAACTAAAAGAGTTGAGCTATAAAATAAAAAAGTATGCAGGCAGATGCAGGATACCAGTTTTTGCCCGGACAGGTATCCATTGTTCACAATCTCTTAGTGACTCTTCTTTTGACCATTTAGCCCAGGTTGAGGTGTCCTTAACCTCCCCATCTACCCCTAGATCAGTGTTAATTCCTAGAATTTTGAGCAAATCTTCAGTGCTATCTTCCCTTTCGATATCTTCTTCTTCCACATATTCCGCCATAGTCTCCTCTGCTGCAACACCCATTTCTGCAGTAGTTTCTGTGTCATCGCTATTTTTCTTCTCTTTGGGTGCTGGATCAGACCAACCCGTCCAACCACCTTTATCATCAGCCTCTAAGGCCTCCTCCTCTTTAATAACCTTTTGTCTATTTTCCTCTTCTCTTTCTAACCATGTAGACCAACCAAGGGCACCTTCTTCACCAACTCTTTCACCGTCACTATTCCAAAAGTGTTCAAATAATCTTTGTTTACTTCGATCATTTAAATGCAGAGCAGGGCAGAACAAGCTAAATTCAATCTCAGCCTGAAATAAAGCAGTAGCCAACTCCTGATACCCAGCCTGCCACTCAAACCTGCACAAACTCAGGAAAATATCAACCATACTAAGTTCTAGCTGAATATGATCATGCTCCACAGAGGGTTTGGCAGTTTGATTGGCCTGCATCAAACAGAAAAAGAAAATACAGAAAATTTGAATAAAAAGAATGGAATCTATCCACACATAGGAATAAGAAGATTTGTTTAAATTCAAAATAATCAGGCTGAAAAAAGAATTTTAGTGCACATATGACTTCGGGACTTGGGAAAAGGGGAAAAAATTACAAAAACTAGATAAAGAAGTCCACCTAAAAAAGAGTAAAAGCTTGTAAAACAAAAGCAGGCATACATCTTCTTTCAACCACAGATGCTCGTAACAAAAACTTCATAAAGTTCGATAAAACAGAAAGTAATGTGCAAAATAAGGTGATGCCCAAAGTACATATAGTAATTTGACTTGAGAACCTGCCTAATGTGCTGGTTGCATGCAGCAGATAGAGCTTGAATCGCATGTGCATACATTTGTCTCATGTCTGAAACCTTGAATCTCGAGAACTCCCCTTGAATGAGATGCAAAAACTCTCTCCACAACTTATAACTCCCAGAATGCTGCATCAGTATCTTCTCCCATCTACTAATCACCACATCAATATTATCTCTGTTCTGATAGGTCTTGAGAAGGTATAGCAATAATTCCTCATTCTCTGGGTTAAGCTCAGCAGCCTTCTCGAGTATGCTAATTTTTTTCTCTAGAGTTTGCAAGCGAGCACCTTTCTGAGGTTGCATGGCTGCAACCTTATCTTGAAATTCAGCAAAATCTAACCAAGCCTTCTCGTCATGGGGATGCTCCCTAGTAAGTTTATTAAACTCCCGAGTTTTTCGTAGCACTTCATCTTCCCAAGATTCCTCGAGATTATTTGATGTTTGAACATCCGACAAAGGAATGAAATCATCCAAGAATGTATCTGAAATTTTTCTAGAAAAACCGATGCGTACACGTTTGAAGTTCTTATGTCGCTCTATGGCTGCATTCTTTGCAGACCAATATCGTCCACCCGATTTTACTTTACTATCCAACGCATCAGCATCAGCATCTCTGAATAAGGCTGAGCCGCTTTTATTCCACTGATAAAATCCATGAACATAAAGTCCAGGTCTTTCCCCAGGGTTGAGTGGCCTGTAACGTGCAACATCCATCCTGTATTGTGATAAAACACAGATAGTGAACTTAAACTTCAAATCTGAAGCAACCAGTTTTGGCTGCTCATCTTCCATGGAAAAAGTGAAAAGACTGATTCTAAATGTCTCGCCAATAGTTCCAAACAGAAAGTTGTTTCCTCTAAATTGCAAACTTCAAATGCCGCTTCTTATAGATTGTAAGTACACTTATGGTTAAAGAGGACCTGAATTCCTAGCTTCAACTTCAGAGAACTATGGGATTGAAAGCTACAATTTTCATCATATGCATTATATATAAAAGATATCATCTTCCACGATCTTCCCCGAAACTAGTAAAAAGAGTTGGATTGGAAGAATCAAAGTACGTTCGAAACCCTTAGAAAAAACAATATGAATACCTGTAAAGAGACCCGAAAGCTAAATTGTCCCGGTCTCCCTGAGAATCGAAGTAATAATCTTTGGAAGGTCTGCTACTGTCGTCGGCCCAAGCTCGAACGTCGGACTTTCTCGAACCATATTCGCCGAAGCCTCCACTTTCTTCGTATTCATTTCGCCTCCTCCTCTTCTTCTTCTTCTTCCTCCTCTCTTTCCTCTTTTCATGCTCGGAATCGTCGTCCGAAGCAGAAGACTCCAGCAATTCGTATGATCGAGAAGACTTCTGCGCCCCAGGTTCGGCACTCGAACCTCCTTCATCCTCCACAGCGTCTTCCCGGTTGGCATCGTCTGAAAGGGCAGAATAGACAATATTTTGAGAAGAAATAGCATCGTCGATGACGGAGAGGTCGGTGGTGAAGCTGGAGTTGCAGAGCCACTGAGGAACGCTTGAATTGGGCAAGGTTCCCTGAGGATTTTGGGGCGCGAGCGAGAGCGGGAAGAGGGAGATTTTGGGGTTTGGGTCTTGAGCTGGTGACTCCTCTTCTGCTGTAGCTTCCAATTCCATGGTTGGTTACGCAGAATTTGCCCGCGAGATGAAAGCCTACGAGGGAAGTGAAAAGAGGCAAAATGTCCAATTCAATCCGTGCGACGGACCCAGCCCCAATCGAGTCGGAAATATATATATATATATATATTATTATTTTTTAATTTGTTGACACGACAAATATTGATACGAGTTATTAACAGCTCTTACTAAAAATATTTAGTAAAATTAATAAAATAACAACTACATTTAATCTTTTCATCTTTTCAAATAGTACTTAAAAAAAAAGGGAGTCAACATTTTATCAAGATGATATATATATGTAATATATCACTTATTTATTTATTTATATATATATAAATATAATACTACTAATATAAGTGGTGGATGATACAATTGCAATATACATATAATATATATATGATATATTATTGATACACGTATTTAATATATTTTTAATATGCATGTCATATATATATAATATACTATTAATATGAATATCTATGCCATATGTATGTGATATACTATATAAGTGAAAATTTTTGTTATATTTGAAAATTTAAAAAATAGGAGACATATTTTGAAATTAAAAAGAATTATCCACCTACCACAATTTCCCTCTAATAAAATAATAAAATGATAATATTATGCAAACTAATTGCTAATAAACTAATACAATTATAATATTATCCAAACGATTCTCATTCACAACTTTTACTTAGACATACTTGTTGATTTATATTATTTTTTTAATACAAAAAGTGCAGTGGAAGATTCGAATTGATGACCTCTTAACTAGATATAGGTGTTAATTACCATGGAACTCATGTTGATGATTTATATTAAAAAAAACTAATAAAATTATTATATTATACACATATTCATTTGCTGCCGTCAAATTTTGCTGTCTTTCATTAATTATAAGGAGAAAAAAAAAGGACAAAAAAATGTCAAACTATATATCGTTATTATTTACATTAAAGTCATTTTAAATTTTTTTTTTCCAAAAAAACCAACATGAATATGTCTCAGTGCTAATTGACATATATTAATTCCCTCAAAGTTGGAGGATCGACCCCTCATATCTTAAATCATCGCACTAAAAAAATCTCCAGAAAAAATGTCAATTCAACGTGAAATGTTTATAATTATATGTTGTTTACGTTTTAGGATTCATTTTAAAATTATAAACATTTTTTTCTATCTTTTATTCTATTGGGAAAAATACATTTTTTGTCTGGAATATGTGTCTATTTGGTCCCTCAAGTTTTAAAATGAACACTTTTGCTCCCTAAAGTTTGAATTTAGTGTCTTTATAGTCCCTCAAATTTCAAAATATACATTTTTAGACAATTGAAGTTTGAAAAATAGTTATAAATGATCTTAAGTTTGAATAATATTAGATGACGGGACACTTTAATTACCGACTCGGTAAAATATATTAATCTAATAATATATTTATGAATAGTTGGACTTTTATTTTTTCAATTTCTTATCTTATTCTCTCCCCCCTTCCACCTTCCCCTTCCTCCCATTGTCCGGTGAAACTCACCGCTGGTCCACCAACTGCCCGATGATCTTCGCCGGCCACGAACCTTGGTCGTTGGCATCTCTCGTTCAAGCTTCATATTTTCGGTTTCGTTTTACTTTCCTTTTTCAATGATTTTGACAACATTTTTTCACTATTCGATAACTTTTTCTATTTTTTCAACGATCCATTTCTTTTCCAGTAGCTTGTTTATCTTTTCTAGCGTATTAATTAAATTATATAATATATATTTTATATTGTTATATGGTTGGTTATATTATAAATACATTTTTAAAGTACTTTTCAATTCTTTTTTCCAACGAACCTTTTTTCTGGTTTTTTAAGAGACCGACGAAATCTTTTGATATAACCTACAGTAGGTAAACATACACTTGTCCAATATTTTTATTATTATATATTAAAATATTAGATTATATAATATATACCTACCTAACAAATATAAAAAAGAATATACTCAATAATCAATATATCTAACATATACTTCATAATAGACTCCCTAAGATTTGGGGTTGGTTAAAAGGGTGAAATAAAAATTTCAGGCATCATTTGGTTGTGTAAATGGGGTTCCAATGACTTTGAGAGTTGCCATTTGGAACAAGATCCAAAACCAGCCATCGCCTTGTTTCCCAAATCCCTCCTCCGGTGAGAGCAAGCATCCGGCGACAGCAGCAATTGTTCCAACCCACGCAACCTTCCAGCAGCGAGACACAGAATGGTGGTGCGAGGATATGCAACCCATGCAAGTGGCTCGCCGGCAGCAATCTAGGAATAAATGCGTAAGGCTCGTTTGATAACGTCATTGTTTCTTTATTTTTAATAAAGATAAATGAATTGCATAGCCTCGACATCTATGAATTCGAGTGTGATAAAATAATATTCTTATTTATGTTTTGGAACAAATTAGAAATGTGACAAAGAAATAAGAAACTTGTTTTAATCGTTTTCAAAATTTCTATACAATTTTGAGACTGTTCTCAAAAAATGAGAAACAAAAGATATAGTTAGATGTAAAATGTTTAGGTTTCTTAAGAAATTTGAAAACGAGAAACGAGAGTGTTACGAAACAGAGTCCATAGTGACTCAAATCTGCGGCTTCGTTCCCCAGTCGATCAAAAGAGGAAAATGGTAGAATTTAGGAAAAATTGAAATGGGATGTCGGAGAAGAATATATATGGAAGGGAGAATAAACAAAAAGAATCTTTTAATACAACGTCATAAAAAGTTTTTTTTTTCATTACTAATATCTAAAATATTCTCACACTTTTTTCTTAGTTTTCATTAACGAAGGATACAATTGCAAATTTAATACTATTAGGAATCTAGACCTACATAAAAATTTTATACTTCTAAATTTTTTTTAATGATTTGGATCCCTTCATTGTTTGTGGTTCACAACATTACGCACTCAATTTTTTTCTTTTTTTTGTTTGTTGGTGAGTTAAAAAGATTCAACCATGTGACTCGTGTTATTACTTAACATCCATTGGTTATAACTTGACAAAGAGTAAGAAATATCAACTTAGTGTCAAATTTGGTTGCTCCCCTTACAATTTTAATTTTTTAAGTTAGTCTAAAATTTCAATATATATTGCATTAGAAATCATTTAAGAAACAAACCATGATTTTAGAAAAAAAGACGACAAAACTTGTCAAATACCTCCACATTTTTACTTTGAACATAGGCTTCATAATATTATCATTCCTGATATTTTCCCTTATCTAGCAAATATAAAATTTGGTCAGAGAAAACACAAAACCAATAAATTTTGATCTTTTATGTATGTATATGTAATTATATATAGTTACATATATACATGGACATGAAAGGGCAGTGATGGAAGAAATGATTTTGTGGGTATCCAATTGACCATTTTGGCCATGGTAGGAAGGTGAGGAGGGAGGGGCAATGGGGGGAATTTGGGTGGGGATAAAAAACGAGTGGCTGATGGGAAGGAGACTGTAGAAGTGAGGGAGGGTGCAGAAAATTCACGTGATTGGATGGGGAAAGTGAATAAAAACAAACAAATAAGTATGGCTTCGGGTTTGGCAATTGGGCATAGAATGAGCGGTGGTGGAGCTGCGCTATAAATTATAATGCAAAACATCATAATTCATTACGCAAATGCCGACGGGAATGAAATCGACACTACACCCCATAGCCGTTTGGCTTTACTTTACTTACGTACTATTTTCTTTTTCTTTTTCTTTTAACATTTTCAAATTTGAACCCAATAATACTCCGTCACTTGTCTCCCTACTTACTACCATTAAAAGAGAATAAATCTCTCACGTCTCTCCCTTCTTTTGCATGACTCTTTTCATTTTTGTCAAAAATATAACGGTTGTCGTTATTGATATTAGTGATCTCATGTTGAAAAGATAAGAGATCTAACATGAATATTGATATGATATTTGCACCAAAAAGTTCAAACAAGAATGCGGTAAAAAATAAAGGGATCTGGGCAAAGATTTGCGAGTTAGGAAAAGTCACCGGGTTGAAGGTTTGAAATGTGCTTTAATGAATAAGACACTTAATTTCAAAAATTGAAATTTGAATTTTTTTTTTCATCATTTGATATTTAGGGGAAGAAATATGCCACTCATTTCGCGGTCATAACATAGCTACTACACTTGTAATATCTTGAAATATGTTTGGAATCTTTTGAAATAGTAATTTAATGAATAATATTTAGATGTTTATTGGTCCATAGATACCTCTCTTCTCTTATTTACTATCTTTAAAAAGTTGTCAGATAAGAGATATAAAATATTTTTTTTATTCCATTTTCTTAAAAGAAAAAAAGTTGACAATTAAAAAATTGGTGTGGGTAGAAAGATACCTACTGCCTACAGATAATTATTTTAATTTATTTTAATTTATTTTTTCTTTAATTTGGGATTGGTACTCAAAAACTATGTCATTTGTTTTTATCATTTTCCAACTTATACCCATTTAATGTATGTTTAAATTTTCGTAGGAGCGCATGATCAATACATTTGAAAATTTTGTCAAGATTTTGTTATCCAACGTCGAATTTATGTAAGTTTATATGTGTCCACATTGAAATTAGAAAATTTAAGATTACCTAGCTTGTACTAACGAGTTTCGGAAATTAACGTAATTTGTCTCGTACACTCGAAATAAAATTTAATTTCTTATTGGGAAAATTTATGTTGATTATGAATGTGGTAAGTTTATATATATATATTTAGTTTAAGCAATTTGTTTTTATATTTGTTATGTGTGGAAAATACATCCAACCTAAAATGCTAATCATGAACAATAATGGTAAGTGCCCAATAATTTAATTTTTGACATATAGTTTCATAGAACAATTCTAAAAATAGTTAAAGCAAACTCAAAGAACAAACATTATATTATATCTCGCTTAAAAACAAAATTCAAACCAACACTCATAACTCATAAGTACTAAGTGAGGTTATTGGTACGTAATCATTTCGTTTTTATGCGTTTTCTTTTTATTTATTTCGAAAATAGTTTTGAAATCTTACAAAATTGAAAACTAAAATAGCTGATCACAATTTTGATTAATTCTTATTTTACATATCCCATGTGGGGAATCATTTTTCCTATTTCGAGCTTTAAAAATATATATTTAAGATTTATAGCGTATTACTAATTAAAATTATATCATTTCCACATAGCTTTAATCATTTTCTTAATGGAATATAGTGATGCCAAAATGCTTAGTTTGACGCTTTTAAAATTTTTGTTTCTTCGCGTAATTAAAGTTTCGTATATTTTCTATTGTTTTTAATGGTGAATTGGTAAAAGAAAAACAAAAAATAATCATGTGAGGCGTAAAAGAATTCGACCAATTTAGGGGGTAAATGAGAATGAACTAATAATTGAAGGATGAAACTGAAAAATGGTCAATAATTCAGAGATCAGAGCCTGTGTTCACTGTTCTGTTCTCTACGCATGGTCAGTGTCAGTAATTTTCATGAAAATTTGGGGAGAAAAAAAAAAGAGCACAGAAAAAGAAAGTAAAAAAAGGAAGACACAGAAACACACTTTTTTTTTCCTGGAAGAAAATTAGTTTTATATAAATATATAATACAGCGGAAAAGCCCATATAGACCCTCTTAAGCAAGAATAAGAAAGGGATCTGAAAGGAGAAATTAGGCCTCTAATAAAATCACATCTGGAGGATTAATTAATTTAATTGGAATAATTAATTAATTAATCTTACTGCGTTAGAGAAGAGGCATTTCCAGTGGAAGCTGCAGAAGTAGAAGAGAAGGCATTTTTGTGATTGTGCATCCAAACCTTGAAAACTTGGCGAGTGACGCCCACGCTCCGGCAGAACCTCTCGATCTCGTCGTCGAGATCTTTCCTCTGCAGCTTCCAGCCCAATTTCTCGGCAAATGCGAGCATCTTGTCCTTCTGATCGGGCGTGAACTTTGTGCGGAAGCGCTTCTTTCCGGTGTCGGCGGCGGGGGAGTACTCGACGACGGCGTGGCGGTCGTAGTCGATGTTGAGGGCGTCGTCGGAGGCGGAGGCGCGTGGGGCGACGATGTAGGTGAGTTTGCGGTGGAAGTTGCGGTGGCAGCCGCAGGCGGCGCAGTGGAGGTGGTTGGGCGGAGAGGAGGCGTCGTCGAGGGTGAATTCGCCGCAGCCGTCGGTGGCGTAACTGCCGAGACTGGCTGCATGGTTTCGAAGGCATTCTCTGTAATGGTAGTTCGAGTTCTCTCCCTCCATTATCTCTAATTTTTGCTCTCTCTCAAGAACAATGTCGGAATTTTTATTTTTATTTTTTTCGATTGAGTGTATATAATGGGAATATGGGGCTTTTGGGGATGCCAAACAAGCCCTAATGAGAAAGAGAGAGGGAGGGGTTACATAAATTTGGGTTAAAGATAAAACTTTTATGTATGTATATTTCATGTACACATGCATGTGTATGTTTATATATGTATGTATTATGTGCATATACATACATATATATATATATATGCAAAACAAAAGCTATACAACATTTTACAAAAAAAAAGCTAAATTTATGGAATGGGCCTAATATTTTAGCCAGGTGTCGTTGATTTTATTAATTAATATTCACGATTACGAACATTTTTGGGTTTGATACTAAATTAAAATATTCATGGGTTTCGTCTAAAAATCAATTGATAACAAGAGGAGTAATCGATGTCTATTATAAACCTTTTGTTAGGTCTCTTATGTTTTCAAGATGGAATCTCTGACAGATTTGACTAAACCTTTTAAAGCTCTTAGTTTTATATTGATGATTAGGTAAAATGTTATCATGGGAAATGATTTTTGTGATTGTTTAATCTAACGTAATTAATTACTTTAGAGATAAATCTCATGCAAAAGTACTTAAATAAAAACATGATATATATAATTTTAATTAAATTCCAAGAAAAATTTTGAGTCTTTTATTATATAACAAAATTTAAGATTTCACAATTATTTGCCTATAAAAAAGAATAGTTTGAGCTATGTTTATATGTCGTTGCCCTCAATTTATAGAACTGTACAATCATATAAAAAAAATTAGATTGTAAAATTTTGGCCCTCCTAACTTTGCCATTGTTAAAAAATATTTTTTTATGAGCATTTAAAGTGAAATTAATGTATTCTAGTTAAATAGATTTATTTGGCCTGCGGAAGTATAATGACCAGAAGGACGAGCAAGATATGAAAGGGGGAAGAATCTTTATCTTGGGCCTTGGCAGACATTTTTGAAAAAAAAACATTATGGTATATAATGGCTTGGTTCATGAACACAGACAGAGACATTACAATATTTGAATTGTTGAAAAAAAAAAAAGAGTCAATAAATATTAAGTATTAAAGACAACCTGTGTCATTGTCGAACTAATCTTTGCAAGATTTTTCAAAAAAGAAAAGAGGAAGAAGGGAAAAAAAAAAAAGCAACAGTCCCTTCTATTGTAATTTTGGACTGTTACGGTGGGCTTTAGTGTCCAATAAAAAAAGTTTTGGAAACTTGTCAGCAGACCCGTGAACCATTCGGGTTTTCCGGCAATAATTCACCCCCGGAAATATACCCAACAATAATTGCAGTAATTTTTAACGTACCGTTTTTTTTTTCATTTCTAATTTTATTTTATTAGGACGCTTAAGTATCTAACTACTATTTATATTTTTTCTTAGTCGTTTTTTTGAAATATTTTCAAAATTGTATAAAAATTTTGTAAACAATAAAAATAAGTTTTATCATTATTGAATCTATGAGTGTTACGATGCAATTCAATTTTTTTTTATAAAAAACGAGAAAACAGAGGTAAGAAACGAAAACGTTACTAAACGGGCTCTTGAATCCCCATCACCGATATGTTATATTCTAAAGACAAAATACAAGTAAATAATTTTAGTAATTTCCACTCTATGGAGTTCAAAACAAAAATATGGGTTCACGTAATTTGTTGAAATTATGTAATAAAATGATTACACTTAATTTTTAAGTTTCTAGTTAAGGAATATTTGTATATAATATAAAGTATGGATTTTAATTATTAGAGTTTATATAGCATGTTGGATTCACCCATCTTATTTTATTTATTGCAACAAAAAGGGAAGGTGAGAATCTAAATCTCCAAATTTAGAGAAATAATCGGTATGTAAGTTTACTCATAGAAGGTTGATAAGATTAACAAATTCATTGAAATATTAAATATGGACCACTTTCCAACATTGAGTAAAATTAACAAATATGACCCTTGAGCAGAAAATCCATGAATTAGATTTTAATTTTGTTTTTATATTTTGTAAGCTAAGGATTTTGGTTAAAATCATCATATATTGGAGTAACATCTAACAAACGCGTTTCTTATTATTAGACTTGGAGTAAATAAAACTTCATTAATTGATCGAGAGTCTATGATTGATAGTAGAGTTACAAAGCTATTGTACTATGTAACAAAAAAAAAAACGAATTACGAATTCTAATACTCTCCTCAAAATGGAGTGTGAATATTCAAGACACCCATCTTGGATAACAAAGTAGTAAAAGATAAAGAAGGGAGTGACTTTATAAAATATCAGCGAGACAGGATGCAGAACAAACAAGGATGAGCTTGATAAGTCCTGAAACAATATTATCACGAACGACGTGGTAGTCTAACTCGATGTGTTTGGCCCTCCCAGGAAACACATAATTGATGGCAATACGCACTGCTGCTTGATTATCACAAAATAAAAGATTGAGTCGGTGGTTGAAAAGATATATGTAACTTATCTAACCAATGAGAGCATATTAGACTTAGAGTAAATAAAACTTTCTTGACTTCATTAATTCATCAAGTGTCTAATAAATAGACTGATATTACAGGAGCTTTACAAAGCCATAACTAACTATGGTAATTACAAATAACTAATTACAAAGTCTAATATTTATTATGTTTTACAATGATAACTAAATTATTCTTCATAGGAAGTGTGATGATACATTAATAGTAATTAATTTCCAAAATGTAACAAAATTTTAATATTCATTATACACATGAATTAAAAACAAGTTTTGAGTAAAATATATATTTTTTGATACCGGTCTTTCAAGTTTCAAACAACTCTTTCAGAATCATTAATATAACTTTTCTCAAGAGGACTAATTATGATATATAGTTTGTTTAGCTATGTTAAATCAATTAATTAAGGGTATTAATTATCCTATTTTAGTCATCTCAATCATGGATTCCCACTCACTCATAAGAACATCAAACAATAACAACACAATATAATATATTAATCATAAATTAGAAATCATAATGATCAATTATATAAATATAATTACCAAGAATAATTATCACGTAAACTATATGATAAATTAGGTTCCCTATTGATGCATGCATGCACCTCTACGACTTTGAGATGCATGCGCGAAGTGGTTAATAATTAATTAATGGTTATTAGTTAATTAAGTATAAAGAGTGTGGGGTCGTCGTTTGTTGAGTTGAGAACTTGAGAACATAACTATTAACTAATTAATAATTAGCTAAAGAATGTGAGGAAGTGGTCGCAAATTAATGTATTATATTATATATGTAGCTTTGACTTAGATTCTATGTACCTTTTGGTTTAATTTTCTCAAAAAAAAAAAAAAATTATTGACCATTTGACAACTAAGTTTTGCTATAAGAGTAGAATTTATAATATAAGCTTTTGGAATATATATATATATATATATACACGCAGTGGTTTTTTTTTTAATATAACTTCTAGTATTTTAGTTTGAGGGTAGATTTCCTATTTGGTCTCAATATTTCAAAAACGGACATTTTAGGGTCTATTTGATAAAGTTCATTCTTTGTTTACCTTTTTCAATTTTTTTTATAAGAAATCTAAGCATTTTGCAATTAATTTTTTTTCTTGTTCTCATTTTCTATTGGTTCCAAAATATAATAAAAAAAATTGTTTTATCATATTTGAATTCATGGAGGTTGGCGAACAATACAATTCATTTTTTTTTATTAAAAATGAAGAAACAGAAACATTACCCAAAGAGGTCCTTAGTTACCAACTTTGAAAAATAGTTCTAAATGGTCTATGAGAACAAATTAACGCTAGTGTATTTAACATAAATATGACGGTGGGTTAAACTTGGTGAGTGAACTTTACTAACTTAGATTTTTTAAATGATCGAGGCATTAAAAATATATATATTCATTAATTTGTTTTAGGATTGTTGTGGTCATTTTTCCCTTCTTAAGGTCCCTTTTCTTTTCAATGTGGGATCCTTAACATGCCCCCTTAAGATCGATGGATCGGATGCTCGTTTGAGCTTGTTGGGCTCTGATATCATATTAATATTCATGGGGTTCCATCTCAAAACCAATTGACTATGAAAGAAGTAGTTCATATCTATTATAAACCATTGTAAGGTCCCTTTTCTTTTCAATATGAGATCCTTAACATACTCTTTTTACCTTCACTTCCCAATCATTTCCTCCTATAGTCGCGACAATTGTTGCTAACTCATGCTACTGTTGCCTCAGTCGTTCCTTTTCTCCCAAAGCACTATAAATATTCATAGGGTTTTATCTTTAAAATTTAAAATGGTAATAAGAGGAGAGCTCATCTATTTATAAACATTGTTGAGTCCGATGTGAGATCCTAATTAACATGCCTCTCAAGATGATGGCTCTTTTGGAATCATAACATCTTGGTCGAATCCTTTAATTTTTTTTGGATCGCATGGTCGTTTGAGCTTGTTAGACTCTGATACCATCTAACTATTCATATGTTTAATATCAAAACTAATTGACAATGAGAGAAGTAGCCTATTTATAAACCTACCACTCTCTCACATTGTTTCTAGAGACCATTTATCTAAAATTTTGTAAAGGTTGAAGAATAACAGTGTTAGTTTTTGGAAACTAAAGACACACAATAGAAACATATCCTAAAACTTGATACAAACTAGAAATATAATTTTAGAAAATAAAATTCAAAAGTGTATTTTATCTTTCTTTTCCCATCTCTTTTATTTTCTAATTTTAGAAAATAAAAGAAAAGAAAATAACATTGGACAGTTTTTGTTCCTTATTCATGTATAAACAAAAATGAGTTGGGAATCTATATTTTTAAAAATACCTATTTATAATTTCTTGCTTATAAGCAGAAAAGCTAAATTTAGTAATTTTTTAAATTTATTAGACAGTTTTTAAATTTTTTAAAGTTATGATACGAATTAGTGCAATTTTTTAAAGTTCATATGACTGGATGTTTTTGTTCGGTCCATTCTTCTCCCCCTATTTTGTATTTTATTTATTTTTAACCATGTTCATGTTGAAATACATATTTATAATTAATTAATTGTAACGACATTTTTTAGAAAAAGTTATATTTTTAAAGGGTATTACTACAAGGAAAATTAATTAATTTAAAATATAATGTAAAATAGAAAATAAAAAAACAAAATCTCTAGTCAAATTGGCTAAAAATGGAAGAAGCCAAAAGGCAAATTTATTTAGTTGTTTCTGTTTATCTTATACCTTAAAAAAGCTTAGGTGTCATGTAATAATATAAAGAAATTATTTATATATTTCATCATATAAATAAGTGCATATTGAAGCATGTTTTTAGGTTAAATAGAATAGGTGTTTGGAAATAAGGATAGGCTAGCCAGTTTTGTCTGCAATTCAGTGGACAGCATGGCTGGAAAATTCTGGTTTAGTCTTTGGATTTTTCATACACAATCAGACACTAAACTTATTCCAATCACTTCAATATTCAAACGCTAATATCTTACTTTATTTTACGCAGAGTTTGTCCCAAAATTTTGACCAGAAAAATAAAATTATGAAGGAAAATTAATTATTAAATATAAAATTCCCATTTTGATGGATGCTTGTGATTTGCGGCATTCATATATGCGTTCACATCCATGCATGCATTCACACACATACATATACACGTATGTGAACTTTGGATTAAAATTAAAAATTAAATATAACGAATTGAAAATTGAAAAATCAACTTCTAAGACGATAGAGATTGCTTACAGAAATGGTGAACTCCACAAAGCTTGGACTTAGATGAGGCCGAAGAACGAATGAACCTGTATATTAGAGAGTAAAAAGTTCTGACGTTCAAACCAATACTTATCCAATCTATACTCATAAAGAAAATATAGTTTCGCGTACTGAAAAATGAGGTGTGCAGCTTTATTTGTAGGCGTTCAACTTCATACAGCAGTTCAGGAGCGGTAACGACCGTCACATAAATCACGACGTACTGTCGAAAAGACGGCTGAACGATTTTGTGATATAGCTATGAATCAAGGACGAGGTAATGCATGGACGAGCTATGAATTGAAGATGAGGTAATCCGTGACTGAGATATCACTTATGGCCGAACTATCTCTTTTGGTTAAAGTATCTCTTATGGCTGAGCTATCCTTTAAATTGATATATTACTCTTCAAAAAATGGTCGATTCGAGACTTCCTACCTTAACTTATGGTCAACTCTTCTTATCGACGATTCACGTGTCACGTCATCTTTTATGACTTAAAAAAACTAAATTAAAATTAAATTAAATCATAGAAACTAAAATTGAAACTTTAAAACTATAATACCCAACTTTAAAATTTAACCAACAAAAAAAACTTTTTTATCCTTTTATAGATCTATATATATTTTAAAATAACATATCATAAATGTTTGATTAATCATTTCTTTTTTAGTACAATACGTGGGTGGAAAATAGAACTCACAATCTCTTAGTTAAAATATATACCAATTACTGTTGAACTAGGTTCATTTTGGACCTTTCACGACGTTTGGTTAATTATATATTATATATATCCCGGATGGTACTCGTATATATAAAGAAATACGGTGTGTTGGTTGCCACGTGGTTTATCATGCATGCACCCGACCGAACTCCAATAATCAAATTTAACTTTCCAAACATTACAGAGCGATTCCAACTCCATAACTCGACAACTTCTGTTTCCAACTGTTTTCCTTATTTAAATCAACTTAATCATCCTAATACACAACATTCTTCTTCTTCTTAATTTCTTTAATGGCAACATGTCTCGTTCGATTCACTTCTTCTTTTTATTTATTTTTTCATGAATTTACTAGTTGGTTTAATTTGATCGATAATATCATTTACTTTTACTGACAAAGAAGACTAGAATTCTTAAATCAAAAATTTAAATTAACTGCACCTTAGTTGGGATTGCAAAGTGGATTCCTTTTGCCGTATTGAAATTTTGTTGGCATACATCATTTTAAAAATTTATCTACGAATTAATCAATAAACTACCTAAAAGGTAACAAATAGAACTTTCAAAATCTAGGTAATTAACCAAATGTTCGAAATCAAGTCAAAACAAGTACTTCAATTATAAGAGAGATAAAAATAAAGAGCTACAACCAAGAAAATACCTTAATCTAGCTGCAAAATTAATAAGGTGAAAAAAATGTAACCAAAAGACAAATAAAATTTTCACATTTAGGTACAAGTATCTAACGTGAGGCTAAATAATTCATACCAAAAAATGTTTCACCCAACCGCAGCACCTTTTTTTTTTTTTTTTTGATACATATATATAGTGTTAATTTTTATTTTTTTAGTTCAAATAATATTACCTCCTTTAAGTTTAGAATTCAATATCCCAATTTTTTTTTTGAAAAAAATTCAATATCACGAAATTGAAAATTGGTAATAGAAAAAAAAATCTCTCTAACAAAATTGATTGGCAATAAATTCACATCCTTTTAAATATTAACTAGTATTAAAAACTCTAAGCCAATATATGTTGTAAAATAAAACAACGCTTGTGAAATAAGTAGTTTTTCTTATGTTGCTTACACTAGTGGATTTTTATAATCAAGACTCATTGTTTGAGCTGAGTAACACTTAGACCTCATGATAGGTGGTACCTCAAGGTCCCAAGTGTTTACCACTATACCATCCTTGGGATGGAAAAGAAAAAAAAAATTATTATTAGTCAAAGTTATTAGATTTAAAAAAAAGGATGTAAACAATAAAACAACTATCCCCACTTTACATACAATATATTAATAGTATTTCTAAAATGTCATAAAAATGTGAAATATAAGGTTTTTTAGACAACAAGTCAGGGGTATGAGGTTCGAACCTCCGATCTCAAAAAAAGGAACATATGTCGATTACCACTAAACTAAGCTAAAAAAACATAAGTATTTTTAAATGCACATTTTCTTTTTAAAAACCATACAATTTCATTAGAAATATTAAGGAATTGTCTCAATGTATGTCTTCAAATTGTTTAGACAGATGTAGTCTATTCTATTGTATTTTTATTATTTTCTCTATATATTTATTTCACAACACCCCATATTTGATTAAAATTATGCTTATTGACTTTAATTTAACGTAATCTAACTAGTAAAGATACTAATTCCACTATTGAATCCCTCTTGAATTATTAACAACTAATTTTAAAATATTAAAAAATTATATAAAAATAACGTAATGCAGCAATGCTATTTATATTTAAAAAAAACCAAGTTTTCCCATTAAAAGGCTATTTTTAATTTTAAAAAGAAAAAATCTCTCGATTATTTTATTTTATTTATTTAAAGTTTTCTTGTTCATCCAAAAACTGTTAATTTTAGTTACATATATATAAACATCTATATAATTTTAGGTTCTGTAATATACGAGGCGAGCATCGTGACCCAAACAGTGACACCGATACTATCGTACTGCGATTGCAGCTGAGTGTCCTCCATGGCCACTGCTTTGGCTGCGCTTCAATTCGCCTTCGTTTCTCCAGCCACTTCCAAAAAGTTCGCATATCCCGTAAGTTCACTGTTGTTCTTCTGCTGGAAATTTACTTCCAATTTTTGTTTAATTTCGACGACGCACTGGCTTTAAATGAAGCGATTATTGCTCAAATTCCAATTAACTAGCTGAATCGCTTGTTTGGTGCTTCAATTTGTCTAACAAGCGAGATTATAGTTCGTCATTTCGTTTATCGCTACTATTTTTTTTTTTTGGTTTTAAACACAAAGTGGGTGTTATTCAGCAGTTTTTCAGCTCTTCTGGGCGTAGGAATGGCGTACAATTCGTGCATTGTGCAAATGCTTCCATTTCAAGAAATGGCCGAGGTCCCTTTCTTCTATCTCCGTTAGCTCTTTTTGTGAATTGAATTTCTGGTATGACGGAGTGAGTTTCAGGTGCTTTTGATCCAGAGTTGCGTTCGGTGCTTGAACTCGCAACGAATTCCGAATTGTATGAGCTTGAACAAATCCTCTTCGGTCCCAGGTTGGTTTCCTTTCCTTCATTTGTAGCATTGTTTAGAAGTATTTTAGCTCCCAATTAGACTTTGAGCTTTAATACAGACGATAATTGGTAATATGCCAAAGTATGTTTGGTGGTATCTGTTTATCTAAAATTTAGGCAGTTGGACAAGGGTTCAAATTGCATGTAGCCACCAACCTATGATAGAAATCATAGCATTTCTTGATAGCTGGATGTTGTAGGGTCTTGCGGTCTATCTCGTTGAGGTGCGCGTATGTTGGTCTGGATACTCACCGTATGTAAGAAAATATTAGGCAGTGGGGGAAGGAGGAAGGGAACGCGTTTTATCATGAATTTCTTGATTTCCAGTTTAGTTTGAGGTGGCTGATCTTGTATTGGTGACATGCAGTTACTTCAGCCCTTTGATGAAGTCGATTACAAACAGAGGCCAAACTGACTATGCCATGATTGAGGAAGACCTTGAAGAGAGAGATGATTTTATTTCTATGCTAGAGTCTCGATTCTTGTTCCTAGCTGCTGATGCCCGATCGACATTAAGGTTACAAAATGCCAATTAGTATTTATACTGAATCCATATTGCTTGGTGTGTGAGGTCACAGATTGAAATTTCTTGCAACCATAACATTACCGGGTTGTATGTACTGGAAATGTTTGCACAAGTTTACTATACCTGTAATTAACCTGTGCCAAGTTGAAAGATGGTTTTCTTGTTTTTATGCGAATTTCATTTCAATTATATGAATTTATTTCATATGTTGTTCTTGGAAGGGGTTGGAGACCATCTTATAGAGATGTCTTGCTTACAGTGAGAAAGAAGTTAAACGTTCCTTGCTCAACCAAGTTGTCATCTGAAGACCTTGAAGCAGAAATCTTTCTTCATTTGTTACAGGAATATTCAAGGTACTTTATGATATAGGCCTGCATTTTAAGGTTGTAGAGGGTTCGAAGAGAACTTAAGATTTGATCATTTGATTTGACCATGTAAAATTTGGATGTCCGTGAGTATAGCTTGATCGGCATCACTGCATAACATTGATACAAACATGTATTTATCAATAATTGAAAATCAATTTAAGTTTTAGGAGTCATGGTTAATGAAGATATAAATTAAGTCAATTCTTTAAGGAAGCATGCTGCCAAAACTAGAAGGTTTACAAACTGGCGATCATGTACTATGATGGTGAATTAGATTAGGTAATCATCTCAATTTAAATATTTGTAAGTAAAAATGGATGTAGTACTAAAATCATCAGTGTCAATCATTTTAGAAAAATCTAGAACTTTATGAACTACTCAAAGCCCTTTAACGTTACATTTCTTTCAAAGCTCTAGATTTATGATCCATTAAATATGGTATTGTACTAACTAATTAATTGAGTTTCATTTAGTCCAGTGCATGTTTTCATGTGTGTATGTTGGTAAGTTGGAAAACTTTGTCCTTGCCCATGTAGTGAAGAATCAGTAAGGCAGTCTAACCTTGAAGGCAGTCTACAACTTGGACTCGATCGGTGGAAGGTCCAAACTTTAGCAGCTACAGATGGAGCCTCTGACCTGCGGTCCCTGATATTAAAGGCCCTGATTTCATAGATATCTTCTTTCATGCCATGTTTCAGTTCTCATTAAACGCCATTGTTTTCTCATTTCTGACATCTCTATCTTTCTCTCTCAACAGGGTGGTAGTCTGATAACTGCGGTTAGAATGTTTCAAATGGTAAGAATACGATTATTCTATTTTATTCTGATATTATTTTTTTCTCAAGAAGCTTTCCCCTTGTGGCAGTTTGCTAGGACATTATCTGGGAAGGTGTTCAAAGAAGCTGCCAACTATCAAATTAAAAAGGAAATTATCAAAAAGGTACTAGGTGATGCCTAAACTATTCTTGATATATGGAACTGGAAATAAATGTCGTAGCTTAGACCTTAGAGTGCACAGCTTAAAGCAATTGAGAATGTCTTCCTTTGCTTTTCATGCTCCTGCAGTCCAATTGGTACCTTTAACTTGGAATTTTGCTTTCTGAGCTTGATTTGCTTTACTGTAGTTGCAAAGGATTTGGCTTATATTTGGTGGAATAAATTGTTTTCCATGGGAACAAGGAATCTCTTTTGAAAACATGGAGCTTCCGCCATGGGAACAAGGAATCTCTCTGAAAACATAGAGGGTGGGCAGGGGGAAAAGTTTCTACCATCTCATTTTAGAATAGGGATGAGGACCACATTCCTTACCCTTGATCTTGGCCTAGAAAGTAAATCTAAAACTAATATCTATTTATCGATAGAATTAGTATATATACATACAGTTAGTGAAATGTAATTATCATTTATTACTAGAAATTTCAGCAGGAATGGAGCTTTGAGGGGATCTCTTTCTAACTAAGAATTCTCATTCACAAGGAATGAGGATGGAGGGAAAGAGGCTGAGTATGTCGTTCTCAAACCTGAAGTGGACTTATGTCATCCGTATTAAATAGTTTGCTATAAAACATTGACAAGTTTTATGGCTTTTTATTTAATTGCATAACCTTGCTGCTTGTTCCTTCAATGCGCGCTAATTTGTTTTTTGCACTATTGTTGGGTGCATTGGTTTACGAACTAAAATTTAAGCCTTTAACTCTTAAATGTTACCCGCATAACTGAAAAATCAATAAAACATTATATGATGTCGACTGCTTACCGAGTTTGAGGAAAAGAAAGTTTCTGATAGGCCTAAGCCTCAATTGTATTTATCAACACAAGCGAAGGGAGATTAGAGAGCTCCCTAACTCCCCCAAATCTCAACAAAGAATACAAAGTCAAAACTATGAAAAAATATACCTCGAGATAGTCAACTCCCTCTACCATATACCCCTATGGCCCACACATAACTAACAAATATTCTCTACGTGTCCACTTACTAGTGCGCAATGCTCCCCCTCAAACAGACTCCCTCTTCCTCACACGTTTATGTTGGTATACTCTAGTAATTTGGGGTCTATCACTTTCATCCCCTAGTAACCAATTTCTGTACCAAAACTTTGATGTGCATTTGGCTTCTGAATTACATGTTAGAAAGTTCTCCCTTTTCTAATGAAGTGAGTGGTAACAAAAAGTTCTACAAAATCAAGATCTACTTCTAATGGATGAGAGATACCAAGTGAGTCAGACTCAAACTGCTTCGGTCATATCCTTGCTGTAATTTTCCATTTCTTAGCCATTCAATATAAATGAGAGTTGTTCCACCGTTTAGTTCTTAATTACCTTATAGTCAGTGCACTATCTTTTCACTTTTTTCTGCAGACTGAAAGTTAAAAATGAATATCGTCAATAGCAATATGATTGCTGAATTAGTAAGACTAACACAACCTTTATTCTTTAACTTCCTGACTTTTTAGGGTGGACAATTAGCTGCAGCCAATCTTGAGTCAAGAGTGGCCTTGCTCGTTGCCCAAAAGGTGAGCATACTTTTTTGCTCTTTGGCCATGTGTGTTACACGTCAATACATGAATTTGGGTGCAGGTCTCATGTGGAACCAATTAACGTATTTTGAAACTTATATAAATACAACATTTCCGAGCCCTTTGACCTAAATTAATGATCATCGAAGCATCGCTTTGAGTGGAAACAGTTTAGCTTTAGCCCACTGGTATTTTCCCATTCAGCTTTATCTTCTTTGAGTATTGAGATATCTAGTTCTTGCAATTTGGGACAGGGTCTTGCAGGTGCTGCTTCAAGATATCTGGGTTTCAGAAGCGTGATGACTTTGCTTGGCCCAATGTAATTACCTCTTCTGAAATTCACTTGATGACTTCATGCCTTCAATTTTTCTCACTCTCTCTAAAAGTGAACTGGGGAAGAGAGGATGCTTACTTTCAGTATTCTTACGAATGATTTCGGTTTCAAAATGCCTGTAAATTGAAAATTTTGGGTAGTAGATCAGTCAGATGAGCTTAACTTTATTTCTTTTTCGTTCAAACATAGTCAAGTTCATGACTTTATGTGTGAGATTTTATTGCATCCATGAATTTATGCTTGATGTAATGTGTAGCCCTGATTTTTATGACTTAATGCCAACACCATAGTATAACTACTTGTATCTGATGCAGGTTTTGGGGAACATTTCTGGCGGATATTGTCATTCAAATGATGGGAACTGATTATGCTAGAATATTACGAGCAATTTATGCTTTTGCACAGGTAATCTTCTCTTCAATTAGGTCCAAATTATGTTTATTACCGGTAGAACTTTTAATATTGGTTTCTCCACAATTAAATAAACTTAAGCTTTTAAAGCTTTTCCTCGATTGAGGGTATTTCAACAAACCAAAATGCTCAGTTTTGGTTTGGTTTAAATGCTTGTGTGTTCCAAATCCGCTTGAGTTTTAAAACAAAAAGCCCCTCGGCACCCGGCCGACTCTATGGTGAGATGCATCATTGAACTGAAAAAAATTAAAACATTTGTATCTGAAAAATTAAATTAAATTTCACTTATACGTTTTAATTATTTCAATACATATGATATTTTGTTTATATTATATCTACCAAACTTATTTCAACCCTAAAAAGAAAACAATAAATAAGAAATAGTCATCGATTCTATTTTTCAAGAAATGGAAATGATTACCAAACATATTTTTAATTCTACTTTTGAAAAAGCTAGAAGCGAGAAATGGAAGATAGGAATCACGTTACTAAACGAGCTTGAAACTCGAGAAATCTTAGTATTATTGATTTTTTTGGTCTCAGATCCGCATTACTCGCACGTATAGACTATCATCGTCTGCGAGCGACGAAAAGAGAGTTTAAGCTTTCAGATGCTGCATTACATTAAGATCTTGCTTGGCTTCTCGAACTGCGTCTCTCTGTAGTGGTTTTCTTGTTGCCCATCATCACCACCTAGAATACAAACCTTTGATTAAACAAGCTTTTTGAATGCCTCCATCGTTGTATATATCAAGCTCACTTGAACTCACATATCCAAATATTTTGTATTTTTTCCACTTGTATTTGCCATTTGATCTGCTAAGAGTTTAATTAGCAACATAATGGATGTTTATATTAAAAAATTCACGATACAAGCCATCGTGTGGAAATGACTTTATATACCTATATCATCGGTGGTTTAGGTTGGATTATAAACTTGTTTGGATTGAGTTGTTCAAGAATCAATGATTCATTTTAAAATTAATTATTTTATCTTACTGTATTTTAATTTTATTTCATTCAATAATTGTTTTTGGATTATTTATTATCCAAAACTTATAAGAGCAACTTTTTAAGTCTTTGGAGTTTATTTTTTCATTGTATAAATTAATACATGGACTTACCGACCTTGATTAAATGTTAGAAAATGTGTAAATAAATGTTTAAAATATTAACATCTTTTTTTGTTATATAATATTTTGGATGAGTGACTCGAGTAATTCGAACAAATTTCGGGTTGAGTAAATTTACAACACGAGTGATTGGATTTGATATAAAAATATTTCAACCGAACCATGAACATCCCTAAATTAATTTGAAATTGGATAAATTTAACTAGGTGAAATTTTTAATGATTAATGCCCTAAATTCTCGAATTCACCATGATGTAAATATGTATATCGTGAAAAGGAGGAGGCCAAGTGGAAAAAAGAAGAAGCTGCCCTATTTCGATAAAGTGGTGAGCTTTTTTATGTTCTTAATTTATTATTATTATTTTTTAAAAAATAGCTTTTGACTTTTGCAGTTCTTTTCTTTCTTTATTTTATTTTGAGCGAACTTGTCTTTTTGGTGCAAAAGAAATGTCTCTCTCCGCTTTCACATGGTTTGTTTCTTTCGAGACATCACTATTCCAACTTTAAGGAGCAAATTTCCATTTTTTTTTCCTTTTCTCATGGGCTTTTATATGTGGGGGTTTCTACTATTCTTTAATTATGAGTTATGATTTATGATTAATTTCTGTGATTAATATTCCAACACCTTATCTATAGTTTTGAAATTTAATATATGATATCAGAAAATATTAATCAGACCCACGTACGTTGTACTAAAAATATAACTGCCATATAATTATAATGCTAAAATATAAAAAAAAAGCTACATAAACCTATTCTAAAATCCGAAATAATAATAATAGTATACCTATTCAAAGTCCAACTAATAGAGGCTCAAGATCATAACAAAAATACTCAAGTTAAACTTTAAAATTCATGATGTCAACCTACCTAAGAATTGATACCATATGTATTTTCTTGACAACCAAATGTAGTAGAATCAAGTGGTTGTCCCATGAGATTAGTTGAACTACACGTAACTGGTTCGAACACTCACGGATATAAAAAAAGAGTTATTAAAATAATAAATGTGCTTGAATATAACTTAATTGGATAAGACAACACATTATCAAAATTAAAATGGTATAGGTTAAAAGTTGAAAATTCAATTCTATAATTGAATTGTATTACTCTAAAAAAACACTCATAGACTTTACCAAAGATAATCTCATCCATTAGGAAAAATGCAACACAAGAGCTCTTGAATTCAGCGAAAATAATACCAACACAATCCCAAGCCGATAAAAAAAATAGTCTCATTAAATTAGAAAGGCAACTCATTAGCCACAGATCTAAAGATATAAAAACCAAAACAAAAATAAAATTGTATTAATAAATGATATTGATTTAATCCCTTAATTAACTTCAAGATTTAATTTAGTGATACAAATAAGATTCTTTGTTATTCCTATTTATGAGAGTGTTGCTAGAAGAGAGAATATTTTAATAAATGGTGGGCTCCACATGGCTTGATATTGTGGTGAGAGTGAACTAATGTGGGCCCACTAATGGACAAACCAAAAAAAAAAAAACAAAAAAAAAAAACAAAAGGGAGAAAAAAAATAAATAAATAAAAATACCGCTCGGCTTCCGGCTGAGGAAGCCGACATTCACTTCAGTTCAACTTCAACGTCAATCAACCTCGGGAAGGCTTTGGAGTTTGGAGTATCTTCAAGTTCATATTAATTTAACTCTAATCTTCATATATCTATTAAAGTAATTAAGGTATTGATTAACCAAATTCTTATAATACTAACATAATTAATATTATATTATACTATTTGTAATAGTTTTTGGAGGTGAATTTATCATCTTAGATTCTCCTGGATTCAAATCGAACCATCTAAATGAAGCGATCGAACTAGCCTACTTGGACCACTCGACCTGATTGAACCTCGACGTGTAACAACCTCCATGATTTACTCGGTGTGACGTATAGTAGGATTCGTTGTATAAATAGAAGGGGGAGGTTTTGAGTGGGGTATGTCTTAACATAATCCTTTTTTTTTCGGTGCTCAAATTAACTCAATTGTGAGTTAGACATTAGAGTGTGTTGGACTTAACACTAGATCGATGTGCAGATCTTCTTGTGTGTGCAAGTGTTCGTCTGGAACTTTTGTATTTATGATCTGAAATCAAATCCTACGGTATTGAAAAACCAGCAGTGTGATGTTGAGTTGCATTGATTCACATACATTTAAATTACTAGGTTCGGTAACTTCTTACAAAAAAAAAAAATCAACCTGAGTTTAGCGGTAATTGACACATATTGTTCTGACAGTCATGAGTTCGAATTTCCTCACCCTATTTGTTGTACTAAAAAAATCTTCTAAAAAAAATAAAGAAAGAAAGAAGGGATTAATGAACTTAATACAAAAAATCTTTAATGTCTAGTCTTGAGTGGGTGTAGGTACCCCCAGTTATATGAACAAAAAGCTAAAAATCTATATCGATTATGAGTTATAATTATATGAAAAAAAAAACAGAAAAAAAATTGAAGTGTTTATTTCTTACAACAAATTTCAAGGTGAAAAATTGTAGTTCATACTTTAAATGAATGAATATGTCTTATTCGTTCACATATTTGCTTACTTAAATAGAATTATACGTTAGCAAGTTTAAATTATATCATTGCAACCTAATACAAACACATATCAAATAGTTAACTATACATGTTCTTCTTGTTATAGGTTTAAATCTCCACCCCTTTAAATTATATCATTGCAACCTAATACAAACACATATCAAATAGTTAACTATACATGTTCTTCTTGTTATAGGTTTAAATCTCCACCCCTTCGTTTGTTATGCAATATTAAAAAAAATATATTATCTTAAATTTAATATGTATTTTAGAACCACATAATTTTTATTTTTTCCCCAAATATAGTTAGTGTGTTTTATATATACACATTTGAGTTTGAGGTACTTCATTTATTGGAATTATGTTAATTTTGTAAAATTTCACATTTGATACTGTATTTAAAAAATATATTTATTTTATGCTATTTATACAAATACCTATCATCTTCGAAAGATAATAATAAAAAATTTCTTATTTATTATCTTCATTCTCTCTATATTATACATACATTCATATACACACATATATACGTCAAACACACAAAAATATAGTATTTCTATATTATATACTTAATATAGATATACGAATTTATACACACGAATATACCTTAATTGGTGAAAATTTAAGGATTTAAAGTATATTTATACTATATTATATTTTTAAAATTAAGTATATTGTAAAGGAAACAACTTGTATCATATCAAACAAATTGTAACCTAGCCAGTTAGGTAGAAAAATTATTAGTGGGGCCATATTCTACCATAAAAGAGAATAATGCTTATAAATCCAAATGGGCTAGACACATACCAACATAACTTGATGAGGTTCTATATATAATCAATAAAAACCCTAGAAAAATTATTGTTTTTTTTTCTTGTGAGATGAAGAGTTTGGAAAGGAAAAAAAGAAAAAAAAATTTGGACCCATGTGGCTTCTTTAGGTCTCATAAATAATAAACAACCAAGCTATATCTAAGTTCTAGTCTCTAGTCCTTTGAATTAATTTGTGTCCTTTGATTATTAAACTATGATTAAAATAAAGTTATATAAATACCTAATTGATCATGAAGATTTAATGTATCTTCTCGTTATCTCTCAAAATTAAGTTGGGTATTATAACCACATATCCATAGATCAAATATTATTTCGTGGATTGGATTTTACTCGACTATCTACGACTTCATTGTGTATGCTCGAGGTAGAAGTTCTTATTGATATTAAGTATTTTAATTTAAGTTAAGTTTTTTTTCTTTTTAAGAGGTGAAATTGAATAACGCGGTTGAACCGTAATGATCATGATTTGTCTGTAATGTGCATTTGTATGTCCCATAATATAGGTCCTATTATTCTACCCTTTCATAGAAATCTATGACTATTCATAGCTATTACCTCGACACCAACCATAAAACGAGTATGGAAAATCATTATTTCTCATCTTAATTAACCCATTTTAATTCTCATTCCCCAGAAGATATTGAGAGAGAGATCATGTGTGTGCATTGAACAAAGGCATTATTATTTGATCTAATTTTGAAAAGAAAATAACAAAAGGCTGAAAAATCTTGATGCAAAAAGCAAAAACAAACCATGTTAATTATCAAATTGGAATCCAATAAAATAAAAAATAGTTGAGAAAAAGAAGGCAATTGGGGGGCTGATGGGAGTCAAGATTGTTATTTTTC
The DNA here is from genome assembly GCF_013281855.1 of Momordica charantia. NCBI lineage: Eukaryota > Viridiplantae > Streptophyta > Magnoliopsida > Cucurbitales > Cucurbitaceae > Momordica > Momordica charantia. The sequence continues at coordinate 22,434,683 of NW_028275161.1, forward strand.
TTTAAAAAAGAAGAAAAAAAGCACATGCAAGAATGTCCTTTTGGCAATCATGTTTATGTGTGTTTTGATCCCAAATCCAATCATACCCCATTAATTTTAACTTAATTCAAACTATTTTTGCATATATTAGGCCCCTTCTTTTTGTTAATTATAATTATGTCAAAACAAATCAATAACCACTAAACAACAACAAACCCATCACTTTTTCCACTACAAATTAATCAATTATCATAAAGTTAATTATTCATGTGGGTCTGTCTTAATTTCTAAGATATTTGTTTTCTCCTTTGAACACTTTTTTTTCCCTTTTCTAAAACCAAATAAAGATAAGATTCATGATATGGTGTAGGGTTGAAGTTAATTGGCCTTATGACATAATATTTAATTGGTCCCACAATCTTTCTTCTTCTTCTTCTTCTTCCTTTTTTATTTGGTTCCCACAGCCAACAAACCAGCATCCACCATTATTAACTTTTGAAGTTTCTTCTATGATTCTTTATTATATAAAGTTAATTACACACCTTGAGAATTATATCTTGGAGCTGTCAAGCATCATGGTACTTTCATGGAGCCCTCTCTCCTCTTGTATATATATATAGCAATATTTAAGTTTTGTAATAATCAAAGTTGTGTGTTCTTATGGTAATATATATATATATATATATATATATACTTGATACGTAAAATAATAGATTATCGTAGTATTTCAGTAACATGTTGATAAATTGAAGCATTCGTATCAAGGGTATATCGAAACTTCTAAAATATTGGCGGATGAAATTAAGATAAAAATATATAGAAAAGTATTTGAAATATTGATAAAAATATATAAAAAATATGAAGGTAAATACTAATTATAAAGATCTATCACTCAGATGCACTCCCCAAAGCGAGCATAGCTTAGCGATAATTGACATATATCTTCAATCGAGAGATTATGAGTTGGAATTCCCACCCCGCATATTGTAAAAAAAAAAAAAAGAGTTACATGGGGTGCAGTTTTATACGCAGTGAAGATCTCTAATACAAATTTATAGCTATATTTCAAGTATTAGTGATTGAAAGCGTCGATGAAAAAATTATGATCCAAAGAAATGTGGTAAAAAAAATGGTAACTTTTTCAAAGCATAGAGGTTAAAAAAAAAAGAAATTTTAATATTTATGGACCAAAATGAACTAAAACGAGAAACAACCAAAATAGTATTTAAACATTTTATATATATATATATATATATTCTTTTCAAATTTAGGGCGTAGTCTCAGCACATTTTTATGAAGTATTATAACCCAAACACGTTTTCTAAGTATTATAAAACAAACACATTTATTACTTATAAATATTAATAATTATAAAACTATATTGTAATTATAGAGCATTAAATAATGAGTGTATCAATAGAAGAAAAAAATGAAGAGTTGGCATTTATTTTAATTAGATGCGGCATGCCTATTTTAGATCTGGTGAACTCACATCATCATGATTATAAAATTAATAATTCAATTGACGACTGGCTTCTATTTCCGGAATTTGATCAGGTGCATCGCTCACACTGTTCTTTGGTGCACTTGACCTGATCCAAAGGCCAAACTTTCTTCTCCAAAATCATACGGCCTTAATTCAATGTTATGCGTGTCCATTAGCCTGCGGATACTTCTCCATCCAACGGGCCAAATTCAATCAAATTTCTATATGATGGCTGAACACGTGCCACATGGCATAATCACATCTGACGATCTTACACCGTCTGATTCATTTTCACCGACATCTGACGGTCTCGTCCAATCGTGAGGCGAGTACAAAAAATAACTTGTATGGCGAGCGAGTGAATGGAGTGTTTGAGAGATGACTGCCCAGGTTTGCTTTTGTCCCTTGCCCGGACCTCTTTATAATAACATTCTCTGTGCTACCCTAGCTGCCCGTCGTAGTAGTTACTGACCGTGGATGGCATTAAATTTTGGCCATTTTTCTTCCCAAAAATAGTACCAACGCGTGCCGTAATGATTACTGATTGGTGGCTTTGGTAATAATTTTAGCAAATCAATAATTTTACAATGACGAAACAATTTGAACTATTTAAGGGGAAAAAAATGGCTGACTTATGAAGTTATGATTTTATAATAAGAATTTTTTATTTTTTAAAAATAATCGACCAAAAATGTTTTTACTTAATTTTTATTTTAAAGGGTAGAACTTAAATTTTGTTTTTCAAACAAATCAAATGGAGCAGTTTGGGTCAGCCACATATTCTTCCCTCTATGCCATTCCGGAGGGAAAAAAAAATCTAAGCGGTAGAAAATTAGATGGAAAAATGACCTTATCGATTATTTTCTTTAGGTATGTTTCGATCAAAAATACGATCAAAATTTTATATTGGCTACATAAAAAGAAGATTATGGATGTATAAGTGAGAGATAACATCTTAGACTTTATAAAAATTAATTACAAGGGACACTATTATACCATTGTAAAAATATTGAGGGTCTATTATTCCTAATATTTGGTATCAGACCTTGAATGTTAATATTTTTAGGTGGTTGTAAGCGTTTATTTAAATATTTGATTGCTATTTGAACTTGAATGATCAATATTATATTCAAGTATTTTCTTTTGGAAAAGTTGTAAATAATACTTTTTTTTTCTCTGAGCTTCAGAAAGAAAATAATAAAAGAACATAAGATGTGATCGTCGCCTTAAGAAGATAACTTCAGAATAATGTGTGGCCTAAGATTAGTTCCCTCTTAATTATTGCTTTTTGCTTTAAGTGTGTTAAATATAAGTTATTAATTGTCCCAAATTGTTCTTTATCCTATTATAAGAAGTAACTTTTTTTTTTTTTTGAGAAACTATGCTATTTAATCCTTCAAACTTACATTTTTTAGTTTCAAATGAAACTTTTTTTTAGTTCGAATCACTTTCGAATTTCTAACTTTTGGTAGAAGTTATGCTAATGCCTTCAACCATTAATCCTATTATAATGTTTGTTTATGATTTAATAAATGTTAGATGAGGGATTAAGCTTTCAACCATTAAAAAAAGTAATATGTCTTAATTGCTGAATTGGTACTCGTGTTTGGCAATTTTCTCATAATACAAACAACGTTACAATTTAGATGAGACTAGAGGTAAAATGGGAGAAAGGGGTAGTTAGTGATTTTTTTAGTTCAACAATTATGAACAGCGAATTAAACTATCGACATTTGTGATGAAAATAAGTACTGAAATTATTAAGATATATTTAGATTATCAAGAGAGTAAATAATTGAATGAATACGCAAGATAAAACCTTGTTGGTTTATAAATTACAACATCGGTTGTCCACAAGAACAAAAACTTTAGTTTAAAAAGGGGAATTGAAGGGTTATTATAAGGTTTTGGTGTGAAAAAAAAGCAAAAAAAGAAGTGCATAGCATATGCAATGAATGTGTTGTGACAGGGAGGAATGGCATGGAATGTTGCAGTCCACAGCCCTTTTTGAGTCTCATTTATCTTGTCAATTCATTTCACAAAACCCCAATATATATTATATTCATCAAACTCATGGTACAATTTCACCATATCTATCAATCAAATCTTAATTAATGCTGCATATGTTCTCAAAAAAAAAAAAAGAATGCTGCATAGACAAATCCCATCAAATTTTTGTTACTTCTTTTCCCGAAGACAATTTTTATTTATTTGTTCTGTGCAAGACAATTTTTAATTGAGTGAGATAAATTAAACTTTAAATTTTGTAATATTATTATTATTTTTAATTTCATGAATGTTTGCTTTATGTAATCGCATTTTGATTGGGTTTTGATGATTTTTGGTGTTGCGTTGGAAATGTCTTTGACCATTTCATTTTGAGCATAAGATTGAGTCTTAGGATTTTAGCATTTCTTGTGATTGAACTTTGAGTTTTTTTTTTTTGGTTACTAGTAATTATTTTTTACATGTGTAATGTATATTTCAAAAATTTCATGAACATTTTTTATTAACGTAATTTATTTTAATTTTACAAAATATATATATATATATATTTAATTTTAATAAAAGTAGTTGAATAAATAAATCCCAAATTACCATTTTGCGACATATTAAGTTCATAAATTCAAAATTACATAAAGGTAAATAGGTACAAATTATAATTCTCAACTATCTCACCTTTCAATAATAAAGATAAATATATTTTAAAGACTTACTAGATTATTTTATTTTATTTTTAGAATATATTATTACAGCATGAATATAAACCTTTGACCTATCAAATAGGCTATATATATGTCTTAATCATTAAGTTATATTTAGGTTGGTGTAATGACTTATAATTTTTTATATGTATCTTTGGTCTGAGTTCGAGAATAAAATTAATCATAATACTAAATGAAAATTATCTTTTAAATTGACGAAATACAGGTACATATATTATTGATGTTACCTCACTAAATTATCTTAAATATCTTTTTTTTTTCTTTTCTCTAACAGACGCGATTATTGGATGATTATAGAGATGTTATACCACGTTAAAATTAAATGACTTGTTAATAAATGTACTTTGGTATTAAAGTAAAATGGCCATAATTGGAAGTTATAATTAGAAATAAATTTGAACAAATATTATTAATTAGGGGTTCTTAGATAGATAATCAAAAAATGAAAGAAAAGAAAATAGAAATGGGGAGATAAAATGATGATGAAGGTTGAATGGAGCAGTAGAGTGTATCTTTGACCTCTGAATTTATGTTCAGAAAAAAAATCTCTCCCATTTACTGATATATATTATTATTACTATTATTAAATATTGTATCATTATTATTTTTAACTTGTTACTTTTGTATGCATGTGGAAAAAGGGGGGACTATGAATCTTACACACATATAATAATTATGATGATATTGACCACCATACCCCTGAGGGTGACTTTACATCCTTACCACCCACCTGATTCACCTTTACAAAAGCTGCTCCCTAACTTGGATGAAACAAATCAAACCCTACCTTACCTCCAAACCAAGAGGGTAATTTCGTCATTACACCTCTTTTTTCACTTTCTTTTATTTATCAAGATAAAAATATTTTTGGGTAACTCTGTTTTTAAAGGTTGTTTTCCGTTTTGTTGTTTGTTTTTTATATTTGTAAGTGTGTTCAGACTAGTTTGTACGTATCTCGACTAATTTTACGGGATAACTAATTGGTCTTAATTACAATATTTGGTACTGAAAAATACATATGTTTTACATTTACTTTCATGGATGACATGTTTGTTTGTATCCCTAATGATTTTAAGTGCACGATATAATTTGTTTAATAAACGGATATATTGACTTTTATATAGTTCTCAAATATTTATTTATCTCTTCTATTTTACATTTATCTTCGAAGTTTCAATTTGAGCCTTTCTTTCGTACCTTTCATATTTATGGTAAAAATAGCAATATGGTCACCATGCAAAGTACTTGTGACAAGGATCGAGAATTAAATTCTTCGTAGAAGTTGAAAAAGAATCAAAATAAAACATTCTAAAATTTTAGAGACTAGAATGAAAAGACACAAAATATACTTAATTCGTCAATATTATATTGCATACCGTACTTTTTTCTTTATCATTTAGAAAGTGTTTAATTTCCAAACAAACTACAAATTTAGGGTAAATTCGACCATCTTGAGTTAGAAAAATTTCTTAAAAAACAGATTACAAATAAAATTGTCTCTTCGACAGAATTTTTGTTAAATCATGTACCACTCAGCTTGCAGAGTGACACTATATTTTACTTTCTAACCGATAATGTTCTCTCTTAAGACAACAAGTAAAAATATCCTATTTTTAATTATAGAATATTCTTGAAGAAATTAAAGAAACTCCATTTTAAAACACAAAAAAAAAGGTTCATATTTAGACAAATAATATTCAAAAGAAACTATTGCCATATTTACACGTCTGAAAAAGTTGAATGTCATGTTCTACCACCACTGTTTTATTCAACCATGAATTTTTTTCCCTTTTCTTTTTTTGTTTTTTAATATGGAAGTGAAAGGATAATTGTTTGTTTGGATCTGAATATATATCCCTATTTCTCTCTCTCTCTCTCTATAAATATGCAATGCATGGAAGTGAAAGTAAAGTAAAGCTGATTTTCATGTTTTTAGTAAATACTTTTGTTTTTTTTTTCTTTTTTTCTGAATATATTTTTGGTTTGCTTGATTTCTCTCTCCTTTTGAAAAGTTCATTTGAGGAAACTCAATAACTACATGTGCTGAAGATGGTTGGAAGAAGTAAAGAGAGAAAGAAAGAAAGCTGGGAAATAAAGCTGAGAGGGAAAAGCTGATCCAAAAAGCTGAAATTTTTAAAAGCCCATTTATTTATATAACAAAAGCTGAAAGAAAGAACCCCAAAAGTAAACTAAATACCCCTTCTCTCTCCTCCTCTCTCTCTCTCTAGACACCTAATTTATCTTCCAAAGAAAACCCACATTCCCAAATTCCAAATTCTTCAAACCCCTTCATTATTTTGTTTCTCAAGATCATATATTTTTAGTTACTTTTCTTCTTCTTCTTCTTTTCTTCTTCTTCTTCTTCTTCTTCTTCTTCTTCTTCTTCTTCTTCTTCTTCTTCTTCTTCTTCTTCTTCTTCTTCTTCTTCTTCTTCTTCTTCTTCTTCTTCTTCTTCTTTTCTTCTTCTTCTTCTTCTTCTTCTTCTTCTTCTGTTCAAATTCAAGTTTGAAGAAGAGTTTCTTCAAGTTTTGTTTCCCATGCTGGCTGATCTCTCCTCTCCCTCTCTCCCTTGTTTTGAGCCTTTGTCTAATTGCTTTGAAAACAATGGAACCAATAACAAAAGAAAACGAAGACCTGCTGGAACTCCAGGTATATATATTATATTCAAAATCTCTCTCTTTTTTTTTTGTTATTATAAGTAATTTCTTAATGGAATAGATGATCATATATATATATATATAGGATGATCATAATTCCCATTAGGATTGCTTGTAATAATTCAAACTAATATGGGTTAATTGGGATGGATAGGAATTTTGAGAATTCGAACTTTTGAATTACTAAATTTTAGTTTTACTAGCGGCTGAGCTATGTTTTTTTTTTTTTGTTAGACCCGGATGCGGAGGTGGTTTCTCTCTCTCCGAAAACTCTATTGGAATCGGATCGATACGTGTGCGAGATCTGTAACCAGGGGTTTCAGAGGGATCAAAATCTGCAGATGCACCGGCGGCGCCACAAGGTGCCGTGGAAGCTGCTGAAGCGATCAGAGGCGGCGGCGGCGGTGCGGAAAAGGGTGTTTGTTTGCCCGGAGCCGAGCTGCTTACACCACAACCCTACTCATGCGTTGGGGGATTTGGTGGGAATTAAGAAGCACTTTAGGAGAAAGCACAGCAACCATAAGCAGTGGGTTTGTGAAAAATGCTCCAAAGGCTACGCTGTTCAGTCTGATTATAAGGCACATCTCAAAACCTGTGGAACCAGAGGCCATTCTTGTGACTGTGGTCGAGTTTTCTCCAGGTATATTGTATTCTTCTATTTTATTCAAAGTTACAATTTTTAAAAGAAAAATTCTAAAATTCTCTCTCTCTTCTTTCTTCTCTCTCTTGTTGATATGGCTGCGGCTGTTTTTCTTTTTTCTGACTGATATAACAAAACATTCATCATCGTAAAACCCAAGTCTTAATCAACGGATGTGGTTGCAAATTTGGCACATTTCCCGATGATCAGGTTTGGTATCCTAATTTTAATTGGTACTTGGAAAACCCGAAAAACAAGAACACATTCAATTTTTGTTTTCTTTTAGTTTCACCTAAACACTTCCGAGAATGCCGTCTTTTTCTTTTTCCAGTGGAGCTGGAACATTCATTTCATTTCCAACAGTTTTCTGTTGAATAATGTAGAGAAGAAAAGACTGTTTTTTTTTCTTTTTTTTTAAGTACTTTTTAAATTGTTTTTGAGATGGGTTGTTTTGGGTTTTTGTTTTCTGGCTTTGTTCTTCTTTCATGTCAAATGGGTTTTCAGAATTATGTTAGAAATCTGTCACTTCTTAATACATTACAAAACCCTATCAACTTCTCTCACTCGAGTTTCTCTCGAACCAGCGTACACGCATCTACTCTATAACATTCGGTTAACATTACATTATTGTATCTTTTTCAAAATGACCCAATGATGACTCGTATCGGTTCGCACTGTTTGACCGACTTGTACGAACTTCGATTAATCTTGTGTGCAATTAGCTGATGATATAGCACATTCTTTTGTTTTTTTAGGGTGGAGAGTTTCATAGAACACCAAGATGCTTGCAAATTGGGACATGGGCAACAATCAGAAGTACTTCCATGTTTGCAGCCACCAGCTTGCTTATCAAGAACAGCTTCTAGTCCCACTCCGAGCCCTTCTTCTGACACAAACTTCACATTCTTAAACCAAAACCAAAACCAAAACAAAAACCACAATCTTTCTACAACCCATCACCAAAATTTGGACCTTCAACTTTCCACCACCACCACTTCAACTTCCAACATTCATCTCTCTCTTTCTCCAAAGCAACACCAAAACAATAGCAACACCGACTTCTCCACCCATTTGCAGCTCTCCATTGGGTCTTCCACTAATTACACCACTGACAAAATTAGCAATAATAATAATTGTAATGACCAATATAATACGAGTGGTGATGAGAAAATTATGAGCACTTCTTTGGCCTTGTTGAGGCTGAAAAAGGAGGCTGGGGAGCAGCTGAGAGAGGCAATGAAGGAGAAGGCTGTGGCAGAAGAAGGGAGAAGAGAAGCAAAGAGGCAGATTGAGTTGGCTGAGAAGGAGTTGGCCAATGCCAAGAGAATGAGGCAACAGGCTCAAGCTGAGCTACAAAGGGCCCTTGCTTTGAAAGAACATGCCATCAAGAAAATCAACTCCACTATTCTCCAAATCACTTGCCAAGTTTGTAGGCAGCATTTTCATTTGCCAAAGATTTGAATTATAATGTATAATTCTCATTTTAATGAGACAAATAATTACCATTTTGTATACATGAAAAATCTCTTCTTCTTGTATCTACCTGCATCGTTATTCTCGCGGCAAAAGCAAAGAAGATTAATCATCGATAAGGGTAGAGCGAAGGAGAGAGGATGGAGAACTTCTCCTTAATTACCCCGTCTTTAGATTAAAGCAATGATATTAAAAAAGAAAAAGTGGGTTTATTGAATTACCATTTGCACATCCTGATCAAATCTCTATTGTTTTTCGTTAGGCAAAAATGAAAGTAGAAAGACAATTATCCTCCTGTACTTTTAGAAGACATCTTTGTTGGGAATTGTGATCCTCACAGACAGAAAAAAAATTGCAGTCCATCTGATAATGATTAAGATAACATTGTTTCATCAGCTCGAACCCAACCCAGAAATCCCTTAGAAGGTTGCAGGTTTTTTTTACCAATTGGGACCCTCCCTTTGCCACCCACGGGATGGTCTAAGATTATATATAAAACGATAGAATGACTACTATTTTATCTCGTTCCTATCAAAATTTCTAACTTTGTCCAGAATTATGGTAAATAAATATGCTTCTAAAGCCTTTAGTATTAACTTTTAAGAGTATAATCATCTCGTTCTCCATATCAATCCAATAAGAGAAAAATGTGTATAGTAAAAGAAAAGAAGAGTGGAGTTGCATTTATGAGATGAGAGATTACGATATGAAGTTTCTTTACAAGGAAAAAAAGTAAAGTAATTTTCCAAAAGGAGGCAGAAGATGAAGGGAGAAGGAAGAGAGAAATAAGAGTAAAGGGTAAAATTCTGTTGCAATCCACAGTAAGCATTTCGTTGGTTCGCCATTGACATTCAAAATATTCAATTGGGTCAGGTCAGAGAAAAGAGAGACGACATTCATTCTAATGATAGCTAGTATTTGATACCCTTTTCTTTTTTTTCTTTTGGGTTTTGAAAGTTTCTATTTGGGCTAAATATAAGGGAGATTTTGGATGGCGAAGTCATGTCATGAAATGATGTCTCTTCACAGCATTAAAGAATGGGTACAGAGCAGAATTAAAAACAATGCAGGCACAGAGAAGAGAGAGAGGGCTGTCCTGTGGTTACTTTACAAATAAATACAAATGGAAAAAGTGCCATGTTTTTCAGTGCCACTGTGGGATGGGTCCAAACAGACTTAATCATACACTCAGTTGTCACTCTCACACTCCCTAGAAACATACAGTCTCCAATAAACACACCCATCTTCATCTTCATCCTTCATCCTCCACATCCTTTTCAACTCTCCACATATTATAATATATATATATATGTATGCTGTCAAATCATATAAACTCATCATCTTTTTTTGTTTTCTTTTGCCATTTCGTTTTTGGGTTAATACCCACTTGCAAAAATGTGAAATTTTGTGAGCCACTCGTTGGTTCGAGAGATTTTGGAGGGAAACCAAATCCCATATTTTTGTTCAGCCCACAAATCAAAAGCTTTGTGAATGTTCCTTCATTTTTTATCTGTTAATTTCCAAATATAGTTTGGATTTAGTTTTTAACTTGTTGATAAGATCATGACACGTGAGTAGGCAACTTGAGGTGGAATCTGAGGTTGGATTGGAATATGAGGTGGGATGTCGAGGTATACTACCTACTAAACAAAATATTGTGAAGCTCGGTTATGTACACTCTAAAGTACATTCTAAAAGTTTAAGTTAGAACTAAGTTTGAATTAGTGTCCAATTGAAACTGTAGTGGTCCAATCGTCATTTTTCACTTAATGTCAACAAATTTTCTGCCAATCAAAATTTGGTCTGGTTTTTGAAACATTGTCCCTTCCTCCTCTCCGACTCAAACACACGACTTGGTGACTCAAACACACGACTTGGTGAAAGAGGGCCACATTTTATAAACATAAATCTTTCCTAGTATTATTTGCAATATATCAGAGGACTTTTAGGAAAAGTAATGTAGAATAAATAGAAACATCATTTAAGTAACTAAAATTACTAAATTATTTTATAACTAAATAAATATGATCTTAAAATTACTAGACTTATCTTATTGACAATTTCATAATATTTCATCGATAGTCAAATATAGCCATCAACATCTCCAATAACATATCAGGAAGAAGAAAAAAAAAGAAAAAAGAAAAGAAAAACATCTCCAAATATTCGATTCTCATAAGCATTATTTAAAATCTTTGAACACATTACATATAAACCTCAAATTTCAATAATTCTCAAATCAGAATTGCACCATATTACTAGATTAATTTCTGTAATGTGTACGAGGCACACCCATTTGCCATTTCTTACTGTAAAAATACAGACAAAAAACAAACCGAAGTGTAACATTGACAACAGTGAAAAAAACGGTCCATCTTTTTTTTACTTTTTTGGTTTATTTCACAGTAAGGTTAACTTTATTCCAATCCTGCTTGCAACAATTAAAAAAAAAAAGAGAGAAAAAAGATTCTCCAAACCCCAAAATCAAGGAAAGAAAGAGCTGAGAAGGGGGAATCCGAGGAGAGCTGCAACCTGTAACAAAAAGTAACATAATTTAACCTTGTTCTTTTTTCTGAATGATGATATAATCGAATAATATATTCCAATTATCCAAAGAAAAGACAGCACAAGATCAGAAATAAACACTCATACACATCACTAAGTAATGTGAAAACTAAAATATATAAGACGCAGACAGGCTTTCCAGCTTGTAAATTTGATAGAGGAACAAATCTGCAGCGCATCACATCACTTAGGACCAGCAAATTGATTCCATCAACTTGCGGCCATGAGAGACTTCGCTTTATGTCTTCTATATATAAACAAGTTTAAAATGGAGGAAAGAAAGCTGTGTTAATAATATAATCCAAGGATCATTCATTGGCATCTTAGTGTAATAAGAAAAGGGATCCATGCTATTCGTTTGTAACTTCTTCGTTTGTGACTTCTGAGTAAAGGAGAGTTATATGAATGAATGGACATCATTCATGTAAGCATGATTAAGAAAGGCTTAGAATTGATAATAACTACTTATGCCAACGAGGGTGCACATTCCTTTTCGGTGGCTTAATCCTAAAAACTTCAAAGTTAAGAAACGCTTCGAGTAATTCTAGGATTGGACGTCCTCCTAGAAAACTTTCCTCACAAGCATGTGTGAGGAAAAAAGCATCCTAAAAGGACCTAATATTGATATGTAGGAATAGTCTTCGCTTCCAAAGCAACTCAAGCCAAACAGATGGTGCAGATAGGTCGCAAAAGATGTAGAAGAATGTCGAGGCCACCAGGTGCCAGATCCGAATTCTAAATCCTGGACTTGGAGCGTTAAGGCAGTTATTTTTGGTAGCTAACTTCTATCTAAGATCACTGACTGAGTTTGACAATTAGATTTCTGAAGAAAAAGAAAAGATAAACTCACTCTTCTAAGAGGAGAAACTTGGATTTAATATAAGAATGTGTTTTCACCTCAGAAACATTGGAAATTGGGGTAGAATGTTAAATCAACCAAAGAGATGATGGTTTAATGAGTTATTGCAACTGTTTTGAGAGGCTTTTTTAAGATACATGTAGATAAATTTTATTTTAGAAACATAAAAACTAAAAAATAAATTGTCATCCAACGGGCCAAAGTAATTGTAGTGGCAGGATCAAGCCTCCATCACAGGCTTACAGTTCACACACAATTTACAATTGAACCAGTAGTATATGCATGTTCATGATATTCGGCAGCAAATTTCAGTGGATGATTGGCTTCCTCCATCACAAGATTACAATCTATTTTGCAGTGGATGATTGGATCGCTGAGGCTTTATCGGGTTGGGACTTTAAGGGTAAGACAAAGGTTCCATGGAAGTTGTATGGAAGACCGCACCGCTTTTTTGGCTTCTTTGGAAAGAGCAAAATCAAAAATCTTCGAGGATAAGTCTTCTTCCTTCGAGTTTTTGTATAATAGTGTGCAACATATAGATTCTTAGTGGTGTTCTAATAATAGAAATTCTTTTGTAATTATAGTCTTTTAAGTCTTCGGAGGGTTATTACAGATTATAAGGCTATTCTTTTGTAGTTTCTTTGGGCGTGGTTTCCCATACCCCTACCCCAAAGCTGTTATCCTCCTTTTTGTTGACATGTCTTTGTTTCTTATAAAAGAAATTCTAAAAAAAATCCTCAGCATCAAATTGAAAAACATCAAGATCACAGTAAAAAAAATAAAAAGCAGAACTTATAGACAAACACTTGAAAAGAAGCAACAAACAAGATACTGCATATTGGGTAAATAGTATGATCCTAAATACCAGAAGATGTAGTACAGCTGAAAATAGAAAGAAAGCATTGGATGGTAGAACCCCTGACATCACCATCCAGCCACTGTTCTTTAATCCTGTAGTAAGGGTGAAACTTCCCTTGTGTATTCAGTTGTTTTGGCTGTAGAATTGGGTTTTACTATTCTCACTAGTAATAGCACCCAATACTAGCAAGGGTGACATCATGGACAAGATTTACTACTGCAATTTGTACCAAAAGGGCAAAAGTGGTGTTTCTATTTTATTTTATTTATTTTTCTTATACGAATGTTGCAGTATTTTGGAAGAATAATGTCAGGAAAAAGAGGCCAACAGAAAAGAAATACCGTGAACAGCAGATCCTAACTTATCAACTAGGAAAATCATTATTCGGTTGATCTAGAAACAAAATGAGATATCCCAGCTTGTTTCCTCCAGAGACAGTAAAAGAAGGATGCAGAGTAGCTATGGCAGTCTCATATGTGAGAGCATACATTACAAATGATGTACCGACCACACCCAGTTATTGAAAACCAAATTCATATTTGTATTGAAATCATAAGAAGATTGGAAATTGAGGAGAAAAAAAACTGAGAGCAACAATCCATATTGATAGACCCCCTATTAGAAACGTTTACAAGAGAGAGCCCATGAAGAAAGACTGGGGAGCAATGTAATAGGTGAGTCGGGATATAAATAGGGAGGGAGTCGGGAGATGCTTAGGGGGTATGCTTTTGGTATCTGTAGTTGGTTTGGTTGTGCTTGTGTAACTTTGTGGATAAATAATAACAGACTTTATCAAATTCCAAGCTACTTAGAATACTGATTCAATGTTTATCTACCCAAATCTCCTAATCTACACTAATTATCACCTCCATCCTTGTTTTAACATACGCCCCCCTCCATCTAATCACTACACATACTAACTACTTCACCCCTATGCTAATGCCGCACATAAATATAAGATGCAAAACATTGAATCCTCCATGAGGTTCCAACATTTAAAGCCATCGGCCGATGCCCAGTTCCACTCGGACTTGAAACATGACACCAAATCCTTCATAATCCCTGAACAGAGAGGAAAGTAACCACAACACAAATCCAAATTGAAATTTTATTGACACCAAATCCTTCACTTGAAACTTGCAATGCCCATCATTAAAACTGAAATTTGTACTAGTATATGGTAGTTGGGAGATAACGTTGACAGGGTTTGGTTGAAGTGGCAAGAAGTTCTGTTTATATATTTATGTGAGAAAACAACTATGAAGAGTAAGAGAGAAAAAAGTCCATTCTCACTGACCTCGCTCACCAGGAGTCTTGTAACTTATTAAAAACTATGTTCTTCCCGAACTTAGATCGTGCAGAAAAGGAAAAGAAAATTCTAGCTAAACTCATCTTTCAAAAAGATGGCTTTCAGGGGTTTGGTTCTAAAATCATTATTGCAAGAAATAAATTTTTGCATAGAAACATAGAAATCATCTCTTAAAAAAAATTACACAGAAGTCCCAAAGCTATGGTATATTTAGAAACAGAATACGTAGAGGAAAGCCGCCCCCCTCCCCCTCCTGAGAGAGAGAGGTAGAGAAAACCCGTGGTATTCATTTAAGACAGATTCTGGGGGTGAAATTACCAATGCGCTACCCCAAGCTGACAATAACAGGTGTGTACGCAAAATACAAGACATGAGACTATGAGAGCATATATCACAACCAGTGCAGTCAATAAGACCTCTCGATTATATAGATAAAAGATACCAACATATCCAAGCAAAAAAGTACAAATAGTTATGCACCCAATGAACGCATACATATCAAGTTATTCAATGGCGTCAGAATGTAAAAGGAAGGAAGCAGGCAGAAGATAATGCACATCATTAAGTATTGCTGCAGGAAATACAATCGAATGGATGAGAAACTTACAAAATAAAGTAGCTGGAGTAGGTACCAGAACCCGAGCAAGCTGCAAAGAAAAATACGTCTCTCTCGACTCTGTCCACTATTGGGTTTTTTTCACAAGTGGGAGAGAGGAATCTAGAGAAGGAGAGAGATAGGAAAAAAAATTTCGTTTGCAATAGATTTTCTACTGCTCAGTCAACTTCGTTTGGAAGTCTTTTCTTACCTACAAGGTTATAATCTTTCACCTCTAAGAAATTCATTTGCAGAGAGCACTAACTAGGTGACTTTATTTCATTCCACCAGGAGCCTGCCTTTTCACATGAAACGTTTCGGAATGCAATCTGAACAACCTGTGGACTCTCTTGATGCAGATTCTAAGTTCCAGTGAAAAAAGAAGAACAGTGAAAGGAACCCCATAAGGATAAAAAAAAAAGAAGAAGAAAAGCTTAGAAGCATACCAGAATCCAGAATGCGAAATTAAAAAAAAAAAAAAAAAAAAAGCAGAAACAGAAGAGAACCTTATTAGAGGAACGTCATAATCTGCTTTTTCAAACAGAAATTATTCAGGGACAAAGAACTCGGAATTCAAATAAGTAGTTTTAGTGTTCTCTTAATTGTTCAGTTCCGTAGTTTTAAGTTCTTAACATGGACAACTTCAAACTATACCTCCCGAGATCTTTGTTACGAGAGACAGTTCAAGTTAAATTTTCATAACATCAGAATTCAGATCTTCCTTGCAAAGTTATGTCGAGAAGACTATTATTCATTTAAAGAAAGTTTGACGACATCTGTTCTTAAATAAGTTACTAAAAATATATAAGAGAGAACTTATGAAATAAATAAAATAAAGGTTCACGGGCAGGTTTGTGAAATCTGGAACTAAGAAGTCAGAGCTTCTATTTTATTTACCATGTGGATATGAATTAACTCATTAAAAAATACTTGAAGATAGAGAGAACTTCAATTCTTTTTTCTTTTGTCGTTTACTGTCACAAAACTAAAGGAGAGAGAGCCAGAAGAAGAAGAAGAAGAAATAGACCTGGGCTTATGAAATGCCAGATCCTGTTGCATAGAGACGCGTAATGATGATCCGAAGCACAACCTCCTACGAAGAGCAGACGAGAATTACGCTCAAATTTCGGCCATTATTAGTGAAGCTTGACCTGAAACCCTAGAAGATCAACCGCTGAAGTACGCGAACGAAAACAAAATCTAGGTCAACTATATGTTTCTCTGTGATCTCTCACAGACGAACTCTCGAGTTCCGCACGTCGCGGAAAATGTAACAAGCGGCAAACACGAAGGAGAAAGTGGAAGAACTCGAACATTTCTCTCTACTCTGTCCTTCCATTCGACCCTCCAATTTCATTCGTTGTTATTCGAATCGAACACTTCATCGAGCTTCTTGCATCACTCGGAAAGAAATTCCACCGATTTCTTCTTAAAGCTTGATGATTTTTAATGGAGATTCACGTACGTCTTCGGTTTCTGTGATCACCCATCATCGGCGATCTTCAATGGTCCTCCGATAGCAGCGATCTTTCGCTCGGTTGGTGGCGGACTTGAAATTAAAATTCGGGTAAAATTACATTTCCCCCCTTCAATCTTTAAAATTTTAGACAACGCCCCACACCATATATCGTTATTCCAAAATTACCCCATATATCGTCTGATTAAAATAAATTTCAGTGGTCCATTGACAATTTTTTTTTTTTTTTTACTATGATAAGATTAAGAAGCAATGAAGGAGCAGAACAGGCAAAATAGCCAGCAATTTCCTCATAAACAATTGACAAAGTTCATAAACATTTGTAAGATTATCGACATGAAAGAAGAAATTCTGAGCTTTATTCAGCCACAGTAGCCGCCACCCAATGCCACAGCCACAGCCACAGCCACAGCCATGCCCCTCATAAAAACTCCTCCCAGATCAAAAGAGAGAGGAAAAAAGAGGGTAACATCTTACAATCTACTATTTATCCATTCAATTATGTCACTGATGATACTCTGTCTTTCTGGTTCAAAGAGGAGATCATGTAGGAGGCCTTGAAGCAATCTGATGGATTTGTCAGTTGAGGAGGCTTCTATGTAAAGTTTTTGAGAAGCTTTTGGGTCAGTTACTTGGTCGACAGTCCCATGGAGAACTAAAAACGGAACGCGTATTTTGCTTAAATTCTGCTGCAAAAACGATGAGATTTTGAGGATTTCGTAACCGGTTCTCACACGGATCGATCCTGTGTAAACTAGAGGATCAGAGTACTTAGCCACCAATGCATCTGGATCTCGAGACACCGGCATGGTTGTGTTGTTTGCAGCGCCAACTTGGAGAGTTGGCAACAGCAATGAGACTATTGGCGCAAGGACCTACAACCAGAAGGAGCAAAAGGATGACAATTAGACAGATATCAAAACCAATCCCTGTCAAAGGATATGAGTTTCACTGACCGCAAAAATCGGATGGGATGGTTGAACTCCAACTGCAGGTGATGTAAGCACAACTCCTGATATGCAAGAACTGATACTTGGGTCGATCACTGCCTGAGGAAGTAGAATAATCGATTAAGAATCAGAAGAATGTACCATATTTGCAAGCACACCATCATTTGTATAGATGATACCTTAAGAACAATGGCTCCCCCTGTGGAGTGTCCAAATAAAAAACAAGGCAAGCCCGGGTTGTCAGCCAAAACCTTCTGAAGATATGATTTCTGCCATGTATTCAAATAGATAGACGATCACATAAGCTAGCCAGATATGGTAGTCACCCCATGATTTATTTTCTTTTAACTCACACACCAACACTAGAAAACTGTACGATAGTGGTAAGAAATGTGATGACTGGTGTATAATAGTTTATGCTTATTTTAGTCCATTTAATATATATTAGTTAAGTTGTTGATTCGAGTTAATTAGTTTACATTAAATTGTTAATTAGTATGTTAGGGTTAGTTAGTTATTTTATTGTAAGGCTACTTGCATTTGTAATAGTCCATTTTTGGATATTATTGAACAATATTAAGGATTTTAAAGAAGGTTTTCTCTCATCGATGTCATTTATAAATTTGTTGCATTACATACCAAATCAGAAACAGCATCATCAAGAGAATGAACATAAGCATGCAACCCATCGCTCCCACCGTGGCCTGTAAAGAAGCAAAGAAACTTGATAATCATCATAACCACAGGATATCTGAAGAGTGCAGATTTAGAGCCCCTGACTTCTATGCCTTCCAAAGCGATGAAAGCGCGAAGCCACTAAGTAGTCAAAGACGAGAGGTTTCAAGGAGTTTTAGTAACTATTCAGATGGTTATTAATAAGTGAAAGTTTTTGAGGTCATGCATTGGTCGATTTAATGTGTCATAGCAAAGTTATCAAGGCTCCAGCCAATCTTCCAAAGGATTTTCCCCCTTTTTCTAGTAAAATTACACATTATCGCACAGACTCAGATAACAATCTTACTCTATAAAAAGGAGCTTCACATGTTACTTTTTTGCACCGGCATCCCAAATGCCTTATCCTGCAACATCCAAATATAGATGCATTGTTGAAGAATTGAAATCTTTAGACTAAGGAAACAGTAATCGTATATAAATTTAAAAAAAAAAAGGAAAAAAGGCAAAATGTCTGTGTATTTGAAGGATGTAAGGTTGTATCATAAAAGCAAGGCCTTTTCGCTTGGAACCTCATAAATTCAAAATCAAATCATTTAGACTGTATTTGAAAACTATTTTGTTTTTAGATTCCTTATTTCCAAAAATTATGTCGGCTTCATTACCATTTCTTTGGTAGCTTTCTTAAAAAACACATTTGATTTATTAGACAAATTTCAAAAAAAAAAAAAAACTCCACATTTTAGTTTTCGGAACTTACCTTAGATTTTGAAAATGTTTTTCATTGGAAGACAACAAACCAAAAAAACACACAAGTGAAAGTAGTGTTTATAGATTTTAACTTTCAAAAACAAAATGGTTACTTAGAGAGTTGTCTGGTTCCAAATTGAATAGATGAGTACATAAGAATTATTTGTCCGAATAGGACCATAAGCCACCAACAGTGGGGACCCGTTGGATGCATTTATAGGAGTCCACGTCTCTTGAGATGTGTTCTCCCATTTGTGAGCCCCATGGAGGACAATAAAATCAGTATAAATCAAATGTAAAAGTTCTTCTTTTTCTTTGCTCATTGCTTTCCGGAGTGAACAGGGCTATCATTGTCCTCCTTACCTCTTTCATCATATACAACTAAACTTTCTAAAAGCTAGTAAAAACTGGTTTAGTCATCAACATTTCAGCTAAAAGTGTGAAACAATTAGAAGTATGTACACGTCTACTACTTTTACAAATTGCAAGCACAGCTAGAGATATCCACTGGACTGCTATCTGCTAAGATCCTGACTAAAAGTTGATGAAAAATTAACGAGGGAACTGTATGTAACTGATAGCATTTTTTTTATAAGAAACCGAACTTTTCATTTAGGAGAATGAAAACAAAATAGAAATACAAGGGTATACAAAAACAACCCCCAAAGAAAAAAGCCAGACTATATGTAACTCATAGCGTTAATAAAGAAAGCAAAAAGGTTGAAAGACTAAAGAACACGAGGAATCTACAAACATGTAGAAATGTCAAAAGAGTTAGCACACTTACCAATCCAATCCATGCCAAAAACCTTGTAGCCATTTGCATTTAGTTGCTTGGCAAAATCACCGTATCTACCACTGTTACAATAATTGAAGCGTCTTTACTGTTTATTGCCATGCATTATAGCAGTCCAAAGAAGCAACAAATAATTTGAAGGTACAAGTCACAAACCTGTGCTCATTCAGTCCATGCAAGAGAACCACTAGTCCCCTACAAAAGACATAATACTATAACAGGTTAAAAATACTGTAGAAAATGACCCCCCAAAAGAAAATAGAACACAACTCTGAATCTTAAGTATTTAATTCTTCATCAAGTTGCTACCTATAGTGTCACTGTCAATCTCAAACAATTCAATACATCGAAAGAACGAGAAATCTTTTCTTAAATATGCATCTAACAATCACAGGAGAGGTAGCAATATTGTGGTACAGAAATCTCAAGTTAATTGAACTATGGTGATTATTGAGAACTAATACAAATACCATAATTATGAATTTATTCGAAACATTTTCTCAAACTTCCTTCATATCAACATCAGGTAGACGAGGCCAAACGAGCAGTTCAGTGCTCAAAGCTAAATACAGAGGATAGTTCTTGTTAGGAGTCAGAGACAAACTGATATTGCAGAGAATGGACAACGAAGGGGACTTCCTGATCTAAGACAAGAAAATATTTTATTTTTCTAGGACCACTGATATCCTTGGAAATAGGTCCTGCTCATGGATAAACCAGGCAACCCCACCTTATCCAAAAAAATTACTCAATGTGACAACACAAAGCATGGTCATCCCTTCCTAACTATTGGATGCATAGTTAAGCTCCAATTCCTTTATTTAAATATTTAACTACACGGGTAGTAGAAGTTCTCTTGAATTTCGCAAATTTAACTAAGCAGTAAATGATACACGAATCCCCCGTCGTTCTTGGACTCCAAAAGAAAACAGAAAAAAAAAACTCTTGAATTTCTGATGTGACGTAGTTTTCTTCACTAAATATTTTTAACAAATATTGTCCATTTTTCCTACAACATAAATTCACCAACCACATTATTACAGCCCTCAAAATAATTACTCCACCTTACAAATTGAGTACCACAGGATAACTTTACTTCCATATAAAACCAATATTATATCTGTATAAATCTATCCATTTATTGAATGCTCATGATTCCCAAAACCTAGAGGTCAATAAGTCAACTGAAAGAGAGAGAAAAAAAACAACTAATGTTCTTAGAGCTGGAGGAAAAAAATTGGCATTAATCATTAAATCGATAACCTTATCTCCACCGATACAGGCGTCCACGATTGGGTAAAGGTCGTATTTCCTCTCGGGGTTTGGAAGAGAAGAAACTCTCGCACCGAGTCCTCACAGCAATCCTCAAGCACCCTCCGAATTGCCAGAGCTCTTCTCACCGCCACCTCCTGATCCACCCCCGCCGGCGCCGGCGCGGTCCCGTTGGTGTTATTACTACTACTGCTCTTCCTAGACACGATCGCCGCCGGCACCCTGACCGTGGCGCATTTTCTCTCTTGCTTATCGTCTTTGGGCTTCTCCACCGACGACAGAGCGATGGATTGCGCGCGCTTCCGGCCGCGGAAAGGCACTAACAACAACAAAATGAAGGCATTAACCAACATAATCAGACTCTTCAGCGCGCGCATCGATAGCAACGCGTTTATGCGGCCACTCGCACCGGAGGTCAGAATCAGCGATGAGGACGACGATGAAGATGACAACAGCGTGGGATTCCCCTTCACAATCGGCTCCATAGGCATTATTATTATTATTATTATTATTCCCTTTCGCTGATTGCAAACCCTCACGTCTCTCTCTCTCTCTCTGATCCCCCTCGAGAAAATATTTCACTCCTTCCAATGTTCAACACTCGTTCTCATTCAGAACTTAAACAGAGAAATAAGAGATCCAGAAAAGAAAAACAAAACCCCCAAATTATCTTCCCAATCGATGAAATTTGGGGATGTTGCTAAATTTAGCCCTTACTCCAAATAACACCCTCAAATTTTAGAAACGAAATCCAAAACAAGTAAATGAATTCGCTGGACTTGGAACAGAAACCCGTCGAGAATTTTTCTTACACAGCCAAAAACGTAGAAGAAAGAAGGAAATCCCGAGAGCTCGCATCTATGTTAATAAACTAAAAACATGGGAATCTTCGAGAACGAAAAATTAAATACAAATCTCAAATTTTTGTGGACGACTGGGATCGCGTTGTCCACCTCAGTGTGACACGTGGCAAATATGCGGCGTTGGAAGGCGTTTTTTTGGAGGTTGGAACCGGTCAGACTCGTCCACTAATTTCCAGAAATTTTGATATTCTTCCACGTGTAACTTCCCTGGTGGGAGTGGCTTATCTTGCCGGGACACGTGTCGAGCTCTTATTAGCGAGAGTGCGGATATAAAGATACGCGTCCAGTTTTAGCCACTTCTTTTAATTGGTGTGGATAAGCTGAAGCGAGTACGGTGTCGAACGCGACGTGGACATATCAAGAACGTTCTGGAGAGGCGTGGCGATATAAATAATTGAATCAACTGGAGCTTGGTCAGATTCCGGCCGTTGAATCCGCAGCTGGGCTAAGCCCAAAACAGATGGCCCAACTAGCCATGGGCCATGATAATTGTTTCAAATATTCATAAATTTTACAGATAATTTGGAAACTTATTTTCACAATATACCATATTTATAAATTTTATCTAGATTTAAAACTTTTTTCGAAGGTCAAATTTACCCTTATTTATGGTATTTATATTTATTATAATTAGTCTTTTATTTAAATGTAAAAGATTAATATTCCAAATTTTATTTGGTAAACATTAAATTATTATGGGACCTGAATCAATTATTCTTATAATCCATTCTAATTTACTCCTTAATATATTCTACTAAAGAATGAAATTTATAACAAAATATTCAATTATTTACATAATCCTCAAATTTACTCCTTAATATATTCTACTAAATAATGAAATTTATTACAAAATATTTTTTCATTTAAATTTCAATACTATAATCATTATAACATATACTTATATTTATGTATGTATATGTATATATGTATGTATTATCTATATATATATATGGAGATATAAACTATATCCGACTACCTTTTCATTTATATGGAAATATAAACTATATCCAGCTATAAACGTAAACAACATACACTCAATAATGGTGATATAAACTATAGTCATTATAACATACACTTATATGGAGATATAACCTATATCTAGCTATAAAGTATATATGACTATATTCCTCTACAATTAACAAAGCAAATAACTTACAAACCTTCCTATCGACCACCAGACAATGGTCGGGATAAACGGAGGACTCGAATGATCAACGGGCGGCCAACGACAAAAAGGAAACCTCGGGATAAACGGACGGAAACAATGGACGAATGGTCGGAGACGAATTAGAAGCTAGATGGACTGTTCCGACGACGAGTAAGAACGGAGACGATGGTCGGAGACGAAAGAAAGCGGACGGTGGTCGGAGACGAAGGAATGGATGGAAACAGAAGTACAGAGGAAAAAGAAAAGTCGGAGGAATGAGGTTTTCGAATTTTTTCAATAATGGAGGATTTTGGGGATTTGATATTTTTTTTCTTTTGGAGGGTCTAATTAGACAAAATTTAACGGATTTAAAATGTAACATCGCAAGTAATCAATTTTGGATTTTAAAAATTAATTAATATTGAGATGTAGATACAAAAGGGTATATTAATAAATTAGGTGATGGGTATCATTTTAAATGAAATTGTTTCATGACAAAATGTAAATTTTACACCTTCAATCATTTTATGTAATTATAGTATATAAATAGTGTACTAATCCCTAAATTTTAATAGTCTCTTTCTCATCCATTTAATTTATGTAATTTAATAACAGTAATTGACATTTACCTATTCTTCAAGATCCGATTCGAACCCAGAATTAAAAAGAACACAAAATTAGGAGTTAAGAGATAATTTTTAATTATCATTTGTTAGCTTAGGAGATATTATCTAATATTTTAGTAGATGTGAGTATACGTGGCATCAAACTACACACAATAAATAATTTTTAAAAATACATTTCAATTTTCACACGTATCATGCTGATCAATCGAATGTCAAATCGTAGAGAACTAGCTAAACCTTTTTTTTTTCTTTTTTGTGAAAAAAATGTTTTTATTTATTTACCCTTTGTCCAGTTGCGAGTTGCTCACTGGAGTCTTCGAGCTGGCAGGTGGATGGTGAAGGAAGATGAAAAATGGAAAGGGGCAAATGAGTAATTCACATTTTAGGTTTTACTCTTTAATAATACTCAATAAAGGTTGTAGAAAATAAATGAAATAGTGTGCGCCAGCCAATGCTCTGTGCACGTAATTTCTCTTTTGGAAAAAAAAATATACTATTTTGGTCCTGATTTTTCAGGTTACTTTACCCTTTTTATTTTACTTCCCCCACTTTTTTTAATTAAAAAATATATCCTTTATTTATTTTTTTATTTTTAATTCAACACTTCATATAAAATTGATTCGAATTTCTCACTTTTTAATTTAAAATATATATTTTAAATAGTTGATCTATGATATTGTTTGTAAAATATATATATATAGTACTTAATACTTTCCTTAGAAAATAGGCTACCTTCTACCAAATTTTTAAAAATACCTACTTTCTATTGCGAGATAGTATCAAAGTCAATCACTTATATTATATATATAAACTTATTAAAATATTAGTTGTGTTCCTTATAGATAGAGTTTGGTTTGAATTTAAGATGTGAGGATTAAGGACACCTGTCCTTCTCTCATGGTGTTTTTTATTTTTTATTTTTTATTTTTGTTATTTTCTTACCATTGTATTTGCATCTTCTTATAATTATTTTTATAGATTTTTTATAGGTTATTAATAGTTCAAATTCTCACTTTGAGCATATGATGAACATAAAAATTCTTGGCTCTATTTTGTCAATATTCAAAAATGCTTTTGAGCTTTTTTCATAGTGCAAAATCCAAACTTGATATCAAATAATGCATGAATATAAGGGAAAAAAGAAGGTAAATAAAGTCATGGTTTCACATTTAAATAGTTGGCATAAAAAGTAGACTTTGTTGAAAAGCATTCAGAAAACTGATAGATACTTTGGGGGAAAGAGACATCACATTTAGCTTAGTATAGTAGCTAGCCTACTCACCACGTGACTAACATTTTCTTTTTCTTTTCTTTTTGTTCCATAGTAGCCACTTCAGTTACGTATATTTGATTTTTTTCCTTTTCATTGGGAGAAGAAAACAAATTATCGTTTTGATGGTATTTATATGAGCAATTATAACTAATGAATGATGAATTTCGAACTTGACACGTAACAGAGTTATATGTCTTCGAACTACAAGTCAGGTGACTAAACAAGAGGTCTGATTGACTGAACTCTCCATGCTTTGGGTGGAAACTGTCCAAGTGCGCTGCTAATCACTAAGCGAATTCTGCATCAAAGATCTCGTGTGGTACAACTAAATGCACGATCCGAGCATTGTAACTGGTTCTGTGTTTCTTTCAAATAAATACCAAAAGGTAATGTTATTGAGGTACGATCGTATTTGATTATTCATTCAAATTTCGAAAAGATTGAGAAATGACTTAGGAGTGCTAATATGTTGTTTTGCTAATCATCTGGAGTTGAGTACTTTGGTCAAATTTTGACTGAAAGAGTAATCATCATATATCAATCATAGATTTCTTTTTCAATAATTACAGGGTGATCCAATTATTAACTTTTAAAATGATAATAAACATCTTATCTACTAAACTATGTTCAGATTGATATATATACTAATTGTTAATGAGTATTTTATAGAACAGCTATTTAGAAAATATTTTTTAACTGGAACAAAGTTCGGTAAAATACATGCTCGAACAATTTTTTTAAAGCTTTTATCTTTTGTTTTAAAAATAAATATTTTTATTACAGGTGGCTTGGTTTTATGCTAGAATATTAATGTAGGGACTGAATTTTCGAAGTTATTATAAATTTATAGTCAATGTTTTTCAACTAAGACCATTAACATGGTCTATAAAAAAAAGAAAGAAAGAAAAGTCAAGTTAATTAAACTATAAATGCAGTCACATATTATTTATTTAAAAAAATCAATATGAATTTAACTCAACCAATTAAGGTATTCATCTCAATTTAAATCTTCAGGCCACATATTATTATATTAAAAAAAACAAAGTTAGTGGTGTAGAATTAATTTAAGTTTCAAATTTTCTTCGTTTCTACTTATACTTTAATAAAAACAAAAATTCCTATAAAATTAATTTTCATCTCTTTAATTCAAAAGGGTCCAAATAAAGTTGAATTATACTCGACAATCTCTCATAAATCAAATCTTTCTATATAAATCAGAATCCAATATGAAAAACTTTGGATTCGATATCATATGTAATAAATTAAAAATGAAAATAGTAGCTTTTTTAGTCATTTAAAAAAAAACAATCAAATCACCTAAAACAAACAAAACTTTGTCTAAATACAAGGAGCATCCAATTCCCTATATTCCATATAATCCACTACCAAAATTTATTCTATACCTTTTGCCCTTTTTCAATAAACAACACCTAATGCAGTAACTCACATCAATCACCCAAAAAAAAAAAAAAAAAAAACTTACAAATATAATATATTTATATGTCTAACTAATTAATTGACATGAACATTTATATTTAATTTTTCTTTTTTCCTATTTATGAAGTTGAGATTTGGTTGTTCCACAGCTAAAGTACTACATATTGAAAGAAATGAAATGAGGATGTGAAGGTTGGATTTTTAGTTGTGCCAATTGTGTCTCATGGGGAACTCTTTGCATGGATTGTTCGAGTTTAAATTTAATCCCATCAAGTTGTTTGAATGACCTAACTCATAGCTTTCCTGAAAAAAAAAATATATATATTTTTTTGTTTGTTAGAATGTTCGAGTTGAGTTCGTTTTGTACCTGCAATATTGTGATATATAAATATGATATTACAACAAAATGATATTTTAACATTTATGTTAAGTTTTTGTTAATAAATTGAAATTCTGTTTATTGTGGGTATGTTCAGTTTTTTTATTTGAAAAAGTATTTTTAGAAAGTAAAACACTAGATAATAAATCGTTAATAAACAATTACTATTTTAGTTTTTAAAATCTTGTCAAGAAAAAACACTTTTTCTTCCGTATATATATATTTCCAAAACCAAAGTTAGTAGGAAATAAACTTATTTTTTAAAAACAAAAATGGCCTTAAAGTTCAAATATAAAATAATAATATATAAGTTGAAACCATCCTTCTAGACTAAAAACTAACCTGAAAAAAAGAGTATATATATTTCTCTTTAATACTATTTTACTGAGTATTAACCTTAAGCATTCAATTTTCTACTGATTACTGCTAAAATTTTGATAGATATTTTTTTTTAATACATAAAAATATTTATATATATATATATATTTCCCTTTCCTACTCGAAGGCACAAATAAGGACGAACCAACGTCTAAATATTATATATATTGGCTAATTAGGATAAAATTATAAGAAATTTTTTCCCTAAAAGTTTATACCTCTGGTTGATTTTCTGATCCAAACACACTTGTACTTCTTGGAGATCCTTGCTCCCATGCTCTTCTGAAACAACATATAATTATCATAATCATTACCATAATCATAATTATCAAATTTTTTAGGTAATTTGGCCGTTGAGGAGGGAGAGAACAAAACACAAATAATGTTAAATATATATGTCTTTTACAATAAACAATTATATATGATATACTGAAATTTTTTAATACAATAATAATTGCACTACAATATAAGTGTACAGTAAATTAAATTCAAATTTCATAACACATACCTTTTCTTTTTGGGTAATGCTAGCATGTGAGACTATATATATAAAAGCTGTTTTTACCATTAATTTTAAGAGAAAATGGCCTAGAAAAAAAAGACTGCAACCTTCTGCTATGCCACTTTCATTTCCATCATTGTGTAAGCTGCTTCTTATTTTTCTTTTTCTTTTTCTTTTTATTTTTTTCTAACAAAGAAAAAATTATATGGTAAGGTAAGGTAAATGCCTATGTGGAAAAAACTAATTTTGTTTTTAATTTTTCTTTATACATCGTGACAATTTAGTCTTTATATTTTAAATTGGTAATAATTTAGTCTTTGAACTTCAATATGTAACAATTTAATCCCCTACCTCTGAATTAAGCGTTAATTTTTATTATATAATGATTTATTCGTGTAATCTATAAACACATTTGTTCTCGATCAATTTATCGGTCTACATTTATAAGAAACCCTATTTAATCTTAACAATATTTTTTTTCACAATAGGGAGTAAATACTTATCAACTTTAAACTACAAAGACTAAATTATTACCAATTTAAAAGCACAAAAGCTAAATCGTTACAGCTGCATAACCCAACTATTTAAGGTACCTATTTCCCACCAAAAAGTCGTGACTTCAAACCTTCATCTCACCCCACCCCCCACATGTTATACTAAAAAAACCGTGACAAACTAAAATCTAAGGACCAAATTGTCAGTTCAAGAATAGCAAATCGACCTATTTCAACAAACAAGATCTCACAAACTAGTCGTCTAAGAGTCGTTTCGGCATGCAAATAGACTCGTGTCAATTGGGATTACCAAGTAAAACTTATATATATTTGAGACCCCATGCTGGATGTGGGCAATCTCAAAGGCTACACAAACCATATCATAGAACCTCAGTCCCTCCAAAAACCCCACTTTTTTTATACCACATGAAACCATTTTTACAAATCAGAAATGGAAACATAGATCAGTCAAAATAAATGTATATGAGATGTTGAAAGAAAAGGTAGTAAAAGAAAAGGAAATGGGGAAAGTAAAGCTGTCACAAAGACAAAGGCAAATCCATATATGTATATATATATATATGTATATGTTGTGAACACTTTTACCAATCAAAAGGGCAAAACAAAGCAGCATGCTGATGCAGAAGACAGATAAAACAGCAGCATTAAATGCAGAGAGAGAGAAAAAAAATAAAAAGTTTAAGAACCTGGAAGAGTTGGAAAGGGTATTAATGGAAGATGTGGATCCAAAATTAAGATGAATATCAGCTGCCTCCAAAGAAGCAGTACTACACCCTCTTGTATGATTCAGCAAACAATTTGCTTCATGCTGTGGGTTTGGTGTTGCTGGCAAGAAATCTTCTTCCCCAGACCCTTCTGAAAATACCATTTTAATTTCCAATTATCTGTCTTCCCCATTGGTTAATTCACATTAAACAAAATTAATATAATATAATAGAGATCCCAAGAAAATAAATAAACCCTTTTAGTTTTCCCTTCTAGTGCAAATTACTTTCCTACAAAACCCTTTTAAAGTTAGGGCTCGAATAATGTGGCTCGCTCGAAAACACGGCGAATAACTTTTTCATGGTGGGAGAGAACCATTTCGGTTTTAGTTTTCTATTTTTAAAATTACATGTCTTTTACTATTTCAAAGTTTTTTCACTTTTGAATCCTTATCCAAATTTCAAAAACAAAAACAACTTCTTTTAGATTTTAAAATTTGTCTTTTTAGTTTATAAAAGATATATAATATATATAAAAAAAAAAGAAGAATAACGATTCTAAGATTAGTTAATTTATAAAAAAGAAAACTAAAAACCAAAGGGTTATGGAAATGTTTTGAAAAAATCTTTTTATCACTGAAACAAAAACTTCTCCTAATGGAAAATCTTGAGGCTGAGCTGGAACAATGTAGCACGGGTAATTTTATATTATTGAATGTGTAATAAATAAATATAAAATAATAGTTGGACTATAAATCCAATGGATATAAGAACACACCTTAATCTTTTTCCCCTTCCTTAACTTTCCCGGAAAATCTTGGAAACCAAACATGTCTTTTTAGGTTTTGAGATGTCATTTTGAATATGGATGATGATGATGGTATGCATCATGTTCATGGATGCATGTGAATGAAGTCACATGCATGCAAGACACAAGGCATAAATTAAAGCGGGAGAAGAATTTTTTTTAAAACAGCAAGAAAATTTTTATTAATTTATTCTTAATTAAGCTCGAAAGAAGAGAAGGGTTTAGTTTATTATTATGGGAGATTGCAAAGGAATTCGAATTTCATACCTGAAGAAGCTGTTTGTTTGTCGGTGTTTTTAACTGTACGATACATCTGAAAAGAGAAAAAACAAATTCCCACAGATAAAATATATGTGTATTGACATGAAAGTTAGAACAGAAAAAGGAAATTCATGTACAGTTTTGTGTCTGAAATAACGTTAATTAAGAACATTGACTTAATAAAACATAAAAGATTAATACTTTGAATATAATCTGAAAATTTCACCGCTGTTTATTCTACTTGAAAAAAAAAGGAAAAAAAAAACTTTTTTTTTTCTCTCCCTTCTTATATTACTCTCTTGGGGACTTGCAGGAGATTTTAACGTTAAGTCACGAGGTAAATATTATTCTTTCGCAACGAGGTTAAAAGTCAACCTCTTAAAGATGGTTTCTTTGGCAAGTTCTTAAGGTGTCTTGATCACATACTGACTTAAAGGTATCTAGTTCTAAGGTGAGCTTAATAGGAAAAACTCTTGATGTCTTCCCGATTTTAACCTTGGGGCAAGTGTACTTCGATTGTGAATGATAGTGTAACTTATATTAAAGGTTCCTAATTTGGGGCGTTGACGGCTACCTATCACTGTAACAGTTACATTGCAAGACTCATCATCGAAACTCCAATTAATGTGCTCCACAGGCTCGAATCGGAGAGGAGTATTCCCATTGCAAGCCCATTATGCAACTACCCGCCAAAGGGAAAGGGAAAGTTTTTTTTTAAATGGGTGTTGGGGATTTTGTTTGGTTAGTGAGAAATTAAAAAGAGGGTTTGGAAGTTTTTGTTTGGTGTGGAAAGTAAATGGGAGGGAGAGGGTTCCATTATTGAGAAATGATGCCTATTTCTCTCTCTTTCTCTCTCTCTCTCTCTCTCTAAAAGGAGAAATTGTCCTGTTTCGTAACTACACACAGACTTTTTCCAGCTTCTGAATCATTCATTCATTTATTCATTCAATTCCCTCGTCGTTGGCTTCTGTGCCACAGGGATTCCCAAAGTCTTCTCCTTCGCCCCACGTTCACACAGAAAAAATCAAAACTTTTTGCAGAGAATAACAAGAAGGAGAAGAAGAAGAGAAGAAGGGATATAAAATGGATTTCAAAAAAGAGAAAAAAATGGTGGGTTTTCCTCTAAACTTACCTGTAAATGGCTCTTCACATGAGCAAGTGTGAGATCTTTCACATCCATGAGCTCCAACACCGATTTTGGAGTCGCCCCTGTTAAAGAAAAAAAAAAGTTCATAAAAAGAACGTATAAATTTTTCCAAATCCATGCCTATATCATCACTCTAAACTTCTTGCAGTGTCATTTTCACAGGTTAAACTTAAAAGATTTGAGAAATTTTAATGCAACTTTCTTTGAACTAATCAAAGGATTATTGCCATATTCAAACAACTGTTGGATGCTGGCTCAAAATCAAGCGTTATTTTGACCCTGAAATAAATTTTCGAGCTTTCAGGGTTCGGTGATAGTTTAGAAATTAAGAGAAGGAAAAAGTACTTTCATGGCCACCAAGGAGTTGAACAGCACGAATAAAACGAGAATGAAGAGAAGAAGTCCATCTCATTCTTGGTGCCCTACTGTTCCTTCTACTCTGAATCCTCGGCATAAATCTTGATCTATTGTAATTATAATTACTGCACCCTAATTCCGAAACCCCAAAATGGGGATACGACGTCGTAATTTGATTCTGAAGCTCCATTGTCATCGCCGCCGGCTGTTGAAATGCCCTAAATCTAAAACAGCCCCCCGCCGGAGACGACGACGACAACCCATTGTTGTACACCGGAATTCCTCTGATGGGTCGGAACCGATCGGCCGACATGTCTTTCTCCGCCGCCGCCGCCGCCGCCGGATTATTGGAGAGAGAGAGCTCAGTGTCAACTTGAGGGATTTGAGCTAATTCTTCCCAAATATCAAAGGAAGATGATGGAGGGCTTATGTGGAGAGAGAGATCAGGAACAATCATTCCTTTCTCTAACATTTTTCTTCTATATATAACAAAACTTCTCCAAAGAAAGATGAAGATCAGACAAGATCTAATAATAACCTTGGAAAAGGTGGGATTTTTTGAAGTGGGTTTCGTTAGGTTTTTATGATGGGATGATGGGTTCTTGGATTTGAGGGAAAAAAAGGAGAAGAGGAAGAAGATGAGAGGAAAAGAGGAAGAAAAGAGAGGGTTTTTGGATGAGAAATGAGTCAGAAAGCAAAGGGAGTTAAGTAAAAGGCTTAAAAAGAGAGTGTTGAGAGTGAGAAAGCTAGTTTTTAGGTAATGAATGAAGGAAAAGGGAACGAATTTTGTGCTCCACAAAACAAAACAAACATCCTTCAAAGTTTCAAGTTTTAGAGAGAAAGAAAGAAAAAAAAAATGGAGAGAGTATGTTTAGGAAAGTGACACTTCAACAAATAGACTGTGTGAAGGTCTCTTTCTTATTTTTCTCTCTCTCTCATGCATTTTTTTAATCCTTCTTAGTCTTTGTAGGAGGGAAAATTCCCCCCTTTTTGCAAACTCTTTGCATTTTGACTGCCTAGAGAGAGAGACATTGTTCATGGTTTTAAGAGCAAAGAAAACAATTTGGTCCCCTAATGCTGATTTTGCAATATTCTCTTCTAAATTCTAGTGATTTTTCCAATAATTTTATAAGGATTCCTTTAGTTGAGACCCATTTGATAGAAACTTTTCCACATTGGTGAGAAAGATTTACTCTTGTCTTTTTCTTTGATTATGTACTTTTTGGCTAAATTTTATTTGCATGTTTACAAGGATGGATGGATTGGAGCATGACAAAATCTATTTTATTATGATTCTAGTTATGGGTATGTTTTCTTGAATTAAATCGTCCGTCTTCTTCTCGTCCTATTGTCAGTTGCTTTACACATTCCATAATTTTCAGACGGTCCTATATTTTTCTTTGTGTATTGTCTATTTCACTGATCCATTCTCCTTTCATTTCTTTACCTCTATCGATATATTGTTTTCTTCGTTTACAATAGGGGCTTATCTCATGTACTCGTAATATCTCTTTCAAACGCAAAGTCATCTTATCCTCGGACAAAGTTTTTTTAATTTAATCATTATTTGGAAAAAAAAATCTTTAATTGATCAAAAGGGAGAGTTAGATATGGAAGAATGATTCTTTTATACAATGTTATTGTTTTCTTCAGAAATTGAATCACAACTCCAACAAAAAGGTTTCCGATTCTAGATCAACTTTCAAAGGTAGCTCCAATGCCACTTCTTTCTTTCACTTTTGTATGTTATAAGGTTGTACATGAAAAAGAAAATTCCATCATATCGGCCTTTTAAAAAAAAAACAGTTTAAATTTTTAGTTCAGTAACTCGTAAGGATAGGTCTTCGAACTAGAACTTTCGATCTTTTAATTGATTGACAAGAAATTACATAATTAATTGTAATTTGAATTTTGAAACAACCAAAAAAAAGGTTTGGAATTAAATACATTAAAAGTGACAGACGTGAACACTAAACCAAATAAGATAACACTGAAAATGGGATGTTTAGAATTAAGCATATTATGGGAGAATATTTTAGGGAAATAAAAAAGAATGGTGGGTGTAAATTGTAATTGTCAAGAACAATGATTAATGAGTGGACCCATTGACCTGAAATCTAGAGAGAGAGAGAGAGAGAGAGAGAGAGAGAGAGATTGTTCGGATTCATATGGTTGTGGAAATTTAGAATGAAAAGAAAAGCCCTAATTTTGCTTCTTCTTCTTTTTTTTTTTCTAATTCCTAATTTTGTGTTTATTTATTTATTTATTATTATTTTTTTGTAAGTTTGCTTTCTAAATATTCTCTTCAAATCCACACGGGCAACCACTTTGTGAAGAGCATATTTTGGGTTTATTTCAGTTCGCAATATTCCTGTTCTTTTATTCGTTTTTAAAAGGAAAAAAAAATCAGATACTAAGAAAAATATGTCGATATTTATTTCTCATTTTTTGTTATTGAAAAAAGAAATATAATTAAATACATTTAATAACTATAGAATGTTTCTTGTTTTATCAAATTAAAATTTTAGGTGATCGGAATTCAATTTTTACTGTATTCAAATTTGTTGTGTTATATTAATTACGTAAGTTTAAAATGATTAATTTTTTTTAACAAAAAATGTTTCTTTATTTAAGTTATTAAATTACTGAAAGCAGGAAACAAAAAGTTATATTTTTCATTTCCATTTTTCTATATTCTTTTAGAAGATTTCTTGACGATGAGGAAAAAATACATATAAAATACTTAAAACTCCTTTTATATGCACTTAGTTCTATTCATCCACACATTAATCAATTAAAATTTTATTCACTTTTTCTCACTCTCTCTCTCAATTATTGGGTTTATACAACATTTTTCAAGAAAAATTATTTTTTTAGAATAGAAAATGTGAGGATGGAAAATTGAACATCCAACCCATCTTTAGATGAGTATCAGTTAATTTAATTAACGGCTTAGTTAAGTTCATACTTGAAGTTGAACCAATTTATGTATGAGACTCAGTTTCAAGTAATAATTTCCATAATTATGCAATGGGATTAGAGAAAAGATAATATTTTTTGGTAGGGAAAGTCCAAAAGAACATCTTTTTTCACCCATCATTTCATTATAAATCCAAATCATTTCCTTTCTTTCATTCAGGGTCTATGATAGCTTGAAAGAGGAATCTATTTACCTTTAAGGTTTTTTTTTTTTTGGAGAAGAAAAAGACATTAATTAATTAATTTAATAGCTTGTTGTTTTTATGGACTGTAAAGATTTGCAGAGCTTCTGTAATCCATGAGACTGATCTAGAAAGAAACAAACAAAAAGAAGACTCCATTTTGAGGGAAATTAAAGCAAAGAGCTTGTTAGTAAAGAGAATATACCATGTCTACTTTACTTGGAATTCAAAAAGATAACAATGATTTATATCAAAAAGAAAAACTTTGATAATTTCCATCTCTCGCAGAGAGAGGGAAAAAAAAGGAATTAAATTATCGATACTTTACCGATGGATTTAAATACTATTTTGATTATTGTACTTTTTACTTTAGTCCATTTTTATCTATGCAATTTTAAAACGTTTATTTTTTATATATCTATGTACTTTCAATTTTATTCATTTTAGTCACTCAGTACTTTATAACGTCTGTTTTTATCCCTGAACTTTTTAAAAAGGATTGATTTGATCCTTATTCCCAAAATTTTGACTGAAATTTACACACAATATAGAAATCCTTCAAAACTAGTATTTAAATCTTACCAAGAGAAAAGAAAGAAATAAAAAAAATGAATGAACCAAAACAATCCCCTTTTAAAAATAGGAATCAAAATGGACAAACATACCAAAATGAATCAAAACAGGATGTGGATGGTGGAGCTAACAGGGGTCGAAGAAGTTAATGCCTGATGGGCAAAGTGGGAAGGAATGGAAAATATCCAAATTCCATTATTAAAATATATATATATATATATATATATATAAGAAATGGGATGGGGTGAGTGAGCAATAAAATAAAGGGCACATAAATCATAAATGAAGAAGAAAGAAAGATTGGGTGTAAATTTCGAGGAGATGGGAATTGGATCATAAATGAGTTCGAGAAATGATTTTGCAATCGATTGCTTTATGATTGAGAGAAAAAGAAACAACACCCATTTTTCATTTTTCATTTTTCATTTTTCAACAATTCCAACATATATATATATATATATATATATATATATATATATATATATATATATATATATATATATATGCTTTATGCTTTAAGCTTTTGACTCAAACAAAGCAACTAAAAATCTAGGCCACTGTGTTTTGCTTTTGGGTGCCTTTTGCTTTGCCTTTATTTCGGATCCTCTCTTTTTCTTCATATCCCAATACAAAAGGGAATTTCATTCACTTTTCTTCCTTTTTTTTTTTTTAAATTCTATTTGGAATTGGAACCCTCTTCTTCTCATATTAAATATACGAAAAAGAAAGACATCACCATGAATTATAGGAGAGAGACAAGTAAATTATTGGTCCTTTTCCTACATGTACTTCTAAAAATTACCTAAATTACTAAAATACCCTTAAACTTTGACGTTTCAAAACAGAGTCAAAGTTTTGTGCACAAGTCGAGGCAAACCCTAATAGAGAGAGAGAGAGAGAG
Source organism: Momordica charantia (assembly GCF_013281855.1). Lineage (NCBI taxonomy): Eukaryota > Viridiplantae > Streptophyta > Magnoliopsida > Cucurbitales > Cucurbitaceae > Momordica > Momordica charantia. The sequence continues at coordinate 22,470,780 of NW_028275161.1, forward strand.
AGAGAGAGAGTTGTTGTGTTGTGTGAAGAAAGGAAAGAGCTTTCACATCATGAAGAGAAGTGATTGGTGTGAGGCTGTGGATCAGAGAAGTCAGATTTTGTTGACTTTTTTTGTGATTATTTCGAAACCCAAATTTTCCCAAATCGTACTTCAAAACTGCGACTGTGAGAATGTTTCTTTCTCTCTATACAAATATTTTTCTTTCTTTTTTCAGCCAACTCGCCATCCCTCTTCTTGTACCATTTTCCATCTCATAACCTTACAAGTTTGGGATAAAATAATTCTGCTAAAATGCCAATAAGTAATGTAAAGTAGAATTTATTTGCAGATTAGTCACCAACTTTGACCGTCGTATTCTATTCTCCCCTGTCAACAAGAAAACAGGTACTTCTGGATGTGAAATTAGCCACAGAAATGGGTGAATTTTCTCCATCACTAGACATGACAATGTCCCTCTACAAATATCTTAACCCCGTGACTCCCTAATTAATTACTTCTGATGGAGCATGGGTTTTTGGGTTGTAGAAAAATGTTGTGTTCCAAATCCCAATGAAGTGGACAGAAGATGAAGATAATGAAATGGATCAAAGCGTTCTATTCAGAGAAAAAGGAAGAAATTTTAAACAAATCCTATTACATATGTTGTGAAAATTCCTGTAAGGCCTAAACTGAAACTCTCTCCCCCTACATTTCTATCTCCATGTTATTCAGACATAGGTGATAATATATACAGCATAACCCGCGCAGATTAATACAACATACTTGTGGCAGGAATGGCATTAACTTAGAGAACAACAAAATGGTACCTTGAATCCACGTAGCTTTCGACGTCCCAGAGGAAAGAGCCAAAAGTGACTGCTTCCAGTACCAATCCCTTCAGACCGCCAAAGCTGATTTTCAATAGTTCATCTTTGGAAGAATCGATGGTTCCCTGAGGTGTTATAGCGATCTCGGGTCTACCAAACAGTGCTTCTGTGTGCTTCTCGATGATGCCAACTGCCTCTTTGGATCTTATGGTTGCATATCTCTGAAGTGTCTCCCCATCAAAGGCCATGACATAGTTGCGCAATCTAGAAGGTTTTATACCTTGACCAAATCCCCCGAGGCCGTTCCCATCAGGCCAGGAAGAGATTTCAGGATGTGGCGGAACGGGTGGTGAGTTCTCTCCAATATGGGGTCTCACGTCCTCTCCAACAGCTTGATGAATTATACCCTCTTCTGTATTCAATGCTTTTGGAAGAACTTTCATAGTCTTCTCCAGCTGAAACCTCTGGTCGACTCGCTTAAGAAAGTAGCCATACATCACTGAAGCTGCATAGACCTGGCCAACTCTGAGTTTGCTTATTTGTGCTACTGAGGTTGAGTCACCAACCCTGTTCCCAAGGATGAGAGAAAGGTGGTTCTGGATCATTTCATATGCTTCAGGTGAGTGAAGATGCTCGAGGCTCTCATCATGAGCAGCCCAAGTGTCAACTCGACCAGAAACATCAGAAGATAAAGGGGTTATTGCAGGTATCAGGGGAACATTAGCATCCATGAATTTCTGTACGACCAAAGCATATAGGATTTCTTCTAAAACCTTTTTCCTTTCATTTGCCTTGACCTCAGCAATTCTCCTGATGATTTCAGAAGCAATTGAAAATATTAATACAGCACCCTCAACTCAAGCTACTTGGTTGATCTAGTGTCATGTTTAGCAAAAACAAAAGTGTAAACCCCAGAAGAAACCTTTTCGTATTTATGCACTACTCTCATTTCGAAGACAATTAAGAACTAACCACTTATTTCTAGGAGCATCAGAATGATATATTGTGCAACCTAAAAAGCATATGTAGCATTTTCCCATTCTATTAGTGCCCAATAGGTAGGCATTATTCAGTTGTATCCTCTCAATACCTCAAGAACCTTTGAAACCCCTACATTCAATAAACCAGGACCCAGAAATTTTATAATTTCATGTTTCCATGTCATTCTCCTCTATCTGATAATAAACAAAAACATTCACTGGAGAAGTATCCACGCCATTCTCATATGCATCAATAATATAATTAGCGAAAGGTATAAAAACTCACCTGTACAATACTAGATCAGTACCAGAACCAGAAGCCTCCTTGTTCCCCTCAGCATCACGGTCGATTTGAAGCTGGTCAAGTTGCTGCTCAACAGCAGCAGGGACTAGATGAGGATGGCTAACCAAGATCTGGGTCAAAAACTGTCCAATTGGAGACTCCAACTGAAGGGGCGCAATTGGATCGTCTGATTCAGATGACTCCGCATCCATGGATGCTTTAACTGCCATGCTTTTCCTAATTCCAGAGCCCAATTTCTTATTGCAGAGTTTTGAGTAAGAAACCTGAGGGCATAGTTGCCACAACCGATTAAATAAAAATCTTCTCAAAATTCTATCCATGAATGATAATGTTTTCCCCTCATCACTACCGATTGAGACTGACAAAAGTATAAATGAAAATGCATGCGCATGAATTTGACATACAAATTTATCGTAGATGTTTAAAACATGAAAACTTAATTTTGCAGGGCATAGAGTTAAAATTTAGTGCAAAGAAAACTCCCACATCACGTCACTGATTTACTAGCAATATAAATCATCCAAAAGCTCTCTTAATTGAACAAACCAATCACCATTAAGACCCCAAATAAACAAGTCCAATAACAAAATTGCAAACATAGCAAAACCGAAGCAACAAGACCAATCCGTTTCAGAAATTAAACATCAAATTGCAAGTTCCAAATCAATCAAGCAAAAATAGGAGGAAGAAATCCGGGGAAGCTACAAAGAAAACATTCTTACACGAATAGGGACATGAGACAGAGACGGAAGGCGCACAAAACCACGTCCGTTGCCAAAGACTTCCGATCTGCCGGTAGAGTTTAGGCGTGCAAAAGCTCCAGCGGGAGATCCAATCACACTTGCCATGGCAGCTTCCATGCGAGCCCTGCAAACATTAAGAAGTCTCAAGAGAACTGAAAACAAAAAGCCACAAATAAATGCCAAAAATAGAGAATATAATCGAGTGTGCGGAATTTTACCGATTCAAAGAAGACGATAGAGAGAAGAGGCGAAACCCTAAAAAATGGTGGTCGTCGCCGCCGCCGGTGGGATCGTTTCGGAGAGAAGAAATGGTGGAACCAAATAGCGCGTGCGCCAGCTGAACTCGAGTCCAACAACAACAACTGCCTCGTTCCACCAAGGCTGTATTTTATATTATAAATTATAATGTAATTAAATATAATATATGATGATTCACGGTCGATAATTTTAAATTATCAGTCACTTTAATTGAGATATATATATATATATATATATATATATATATATATTTGATGCATTTTATAAAGTTACACATTTATCGTTCTCAACTTATTACAAGATTAGATAGATTCTTTCGGATCATGTAATTTCGCTGACAGGATAGGATAGGAATGCGTTCTCTCTTTTTAAAACCATGTTTTTAATTTGGTTTATAAATTTATAATTATTAAAATTCATTAGCTTCTTCTTTTTCCTTTTTTGGTTTGAGCCTTGCAAGTGGATTTCAAATCTTTACTTTAGAGAAATTTTATAGAAGTTAAATTATGATGACTTTTTTTTTTTTAAATGTGGAAAGAAACTACCATTCGATCAGAAAGGGGGTTTGGGTTGGGCGATGTGAAATTGGGATAGTGTTATTATCTTGGCCGGCAACTAGTTCGTCAATGGGCGAAAAAGTGTGAAGATGTTGGAGGCCATGGGCATCTTGGAGGGCTTACAGAATTTGCTTGGTCGGGTGGCCTATCTGATCCTAGTAGATCTGATTCGGTTGAAGTGGTGAAGTTGCTTTGTAGGAAAGAAGATGATCTTACTAACGTAATCGTTGGGAGTTCGATATCTCAAAATGATTGACTATCTTAGTCTCTCAAGATTGTTCTCATGTTTCTTAATGAAGTTTTTTATCCAAAAAAAAAACCACAACTCGATTTTAACCTAAAAGGGGAGGAGATCTATGGCTTCTTTAATGTAGCCATTGTTGATTTTTGTAAGGTCCAAATCAGCTTATTTAAGACATGAATTCGAGCAAGTCTAATTTCAAAATGTTGTTTCCGCAATTTCACCCCTTGAAAATTTTGAATTATCTATCTCAAACTCTGTTGATATTTAACCATGAAAAATGAAATTTGTGTCAAATTTAAGTTGCCTTAAATTTACCTACAATTTTTATATCATGTCGAAAACCAAAGTTCTAAAAAATGAAGAAAAGAAAATTCTTCTGAGTCTCATTTCGGAATAATATTTTTCAAATTTTCCAACAATCATTCTTAAACCGTCCATGGATGACTATTTAATAAAAGAAAAAAACATTTGTCACTTTATCTTCCTATTTGATTATTCCAACACGTTTGACTCAAAATTCCCTCCAAATCAATTTACATGGAAGCACTCCACGTTTCCACTAACAAAAAGTCAACAAAATTTATAGTTCCATTGATCGAAGAGCACGTGTCAATAAGTTTGATTGATTCATTGTTCAATCAAATTTTAGTCGAATTGCCAAACCAAGCATAGCTCAAATGGTTAAGGCACCTATCTCTGACCAGAAGGTCATGAGTTCGAACCCCCACCCCCACAATGTTGTACTCAAAAAAAAAAATTTAGTCGAATTATTGGACGGATTACGAAACCACAGTTTTATGTTTCCATAACAATGTATGTGTAATGTCAATTTTATTCATGCCAATTCAACTAGATAAAGCATATATTATCGATTAAAATATCGAAAGTTCAAATCTCTCGTTCCATCGGTTGAACTGAAAAAAATCTACTTACATCCAACTCAAGCCATAAAATAGCCTAAAGCAGGGCAATTTAAGACCATGAACCAACCTGGTAGTAAAGAATAGGAGATTCTAGTTTTCATAAAGCACACACCAGCGACGAGATCCTTTATTTCATGCAATGATGTCCAAACTTAAGATTGTCTTTTTCTCACTATTCCAACAGTCACTGTATGATGAGGTGCAGAATCGTTTCTTCATCATTTTCAATAGTAGTAAAACGCAGAAAAAGAGTTTCATAGATAACTTCATATTTGACCAAAGCTAAAACAACAAAATTATGGTTCTAATAAAGTTGTACTTCTCATACAGGTACAAAAGAAAGATTCTGAGTATTGAGAACACACAGCCGTGACGAAAAAACCATTACCACTTATAACAGGATTTCACATTTCCTGCAATCTTATCTACTGATCTTTGTATCTCTTTTCTACGTCCTCCAAGCTTTCGATGTCTTTGTGATACTTGCAAATGCGATAGATACACCTGCATGCATATAAAAAAAGGCAGCTTGGAAGTAAGAAGCTGACACAAGACAAAACTACCGACGAAAACAAATTTCTTATAATGCCAACATACCAGTAAAGAAGGCATGCAGAAACACATAGTATCACGTTCCTCTGAGCTTTATAGATCTGAATAATAGACATCCTTTGGTAAGGGTTGAGACCTTGTAAAGAAGATAAAAGAATAGCATAGAGGAACGCAATTCTGTTTGTCCATCCCAGATAAAAGGCATAAAGATGCAGTCTCAAAATTTTGAAATCACTACAAGATAACAACCACATTTCTAATAGGCATTGGTAGTTTTGCATAGGTGGATTTATGTTTTTAATTTTTGAAAAGAAGTGAGGGTGTTTATTCTAATATGAATAACACAATCAAATTTTGCATTCTCCCCATTTTTCCCTGCTACGTAGAGAGTTTCCCTTCTCCCCCTTTGTTTCTGATATTCTTCCTGAGTGGTGGGTTTTTTTAAGATTCCAGTGTGGGAGAACCTATCTGTTATAGATTGAATGAATATGGGAGACAAACAAAACGTATGTATTGTGGATTTTTTCAAATTTTTTTAACCGTTACAATTTTCTTTTAGATTGCATATGATATAAGACAGAGCAAACGTACCTGTGTGAGAGTTTTTTTAGGCAGAGGACAGAGAGAAACCTATTTATATTGTGAGGATTTCATGTTGCAGAGTGATAGGAGAGAGAGGAAAGATGAAAAAGATTGTTTTTGCATGTTGTATTGTTGTGGGTTGTGATTCTTCTTCTTTTAGAGATTACAGGGAGAGAATACTTCACTGTTTTTTTTTTTATAAGTGGAGAGAATACTTCACTTAAAATAAGTTTTCACACCTCATCCTAAAACTGCCGCACATTCCTAGTTAGTTTCACAGCTAGGGTAACATTTCAATACGTTTTGGAAAGTACATGTGCCAATATACCCATGATAATTGATAATATACTAATAATAAAGTTTCACATTGGCTCCTTATTCCGTTCTATCTTAACTAATTATTCACAACCATTCATTTATAACTTTACCTCATTCTTTCGAAACGCCCCCACCCCACAACACTCCCCCTTCTTATTTGACATGCAAATATCTGGCACCCACTTTGTTGTTCACCAAGTCCTAACCACTACCTAATCAGCCAGTCTTCAAAGTTTCCTACTCAGTCTCAGTCAAAATGAGACATTTGGTTTTCTAATGATTTGGGCTTTAACTACTCAATCTTGCTTGTATGAGAAGGAATGTACATGATTAAGATCATGATCAAGCACAGTAGAAACACTTCTCCTATGAGTAGGATCAATAATAGACCTCCTTGATACCGAATAGGAGAATGGGACATGGGGTAGCAACAGGGATAGGTAAGGGGAAAATAGAAGCTGATTGGTAAAAATTTAGGACTGATTACTTCTCGATGTCATACTAAAGACAACAATATGAAACAATATTGAGAAGATAACCAGAGTTCCCGACTATCCATTGTCAGGGTACGATGGCCCATTACACACTTTCCTTTGCACGTTGGGAAGGTAGGTAAGAAGGTAGGAGGTGATATACGTCTACCATCCCATCCAAGCAGTAGTTTCAGAGGCGATTATCCTAATTATTCCTAGGTAAGTAACTTCCCTTTATCGTTTCTAAAGCTCAATACCTTTCTAATTTGAAGGGTTTAAGTATATCTGTTTCGTAGTTACTAGATCCATTTTCTTATCCTTCAATACTCTAACAATTGCTAACATTAACAAAATAAAACAGTCTGATCATATAATCGATGGCTTCTGAACAATCTTATGCATTATTGAGAACTAGATAATTAACACTACACATTAGAAACTCTACTCGACATTTGTACTTACAGATTTCTCATATCGATCTCTTTCAGCAGCGGTACAGATCTCAGAAGTGCACATCAACCGATGCTCATTCTTCCAGTAGATATCTACACAGTACGACAAGAAAACCCAAAACGAAAGAAAAATAATCAAGGTCCGATCTCAGGTCCCAGTCGAGATTTGCAAAATACCGGTTACCAAAATCAAAATTGAAGAAAAATGAAGTGTAAATGAGAGAATATATGGAAAAACCTAGAATCTGAAAGCCCGCGAAGGGCACAACGAAGAGTGCAGGTTGTAGAATGAGTGAAATCAAAGAGACAAATCGTTTCTTCAGTAGCTTCGGTGAAGGAAGCGTCAGAAAAATGGCGATGGCAGCCTCCACTGCCACCGTATAAGCCAATAGCATCCACTGCAACGCCATTTTCGATCAAATGCCCTAACGCCCACCGAATTCTTCTGCTCCTCTTTGTCTTCGACGCCCTCTCTCTCTCTCTCTCTCTCTCCTCTCGCTCCAAATTTCTTTTTCTTTTTCGTTTTCTTTTTCTTTTCTTAATAAACAAGAAAGAAATATAATTAAAAATTCCATGCTTCGCTTCTATGGCATTTATCGAATTGATGCTCTAATAGTCGTCTGATCTTCAAAATAATGCACGTGGCGCACTGATGCAAACCCTGATTTGCTCCGCATCTTACATTACGTGATTCTATTTGCCCATCTCCTCTTCAGGATCCGAATTTTCAACCGTCGGATCCAAATAATGATAATTAAATTGATTATATATTTGCACGTGAATATTCTATTATATGAGTTTAAGAGTCAACTCAATTATAAGGTTTTGTTTGGAAAAATTATATATTGTTTCCATTTTTTGTTTTTTTAAATTGTTCTTTAAGAATGACAACATTAATGGGAATTAATTTTAGTGAAGTTACTATTTATATTCATGAATATGGAAGTAAAATAACTTCATTTATTTTTAAATTATAAATAAATAAATTATCTGTAAAATAGATTAAAAGAAAATTAACTATTGAATAACAATTATCCAAACACATTCTCAAAGTAAAAAATTATTAAAAGCAGTTCATAAAAAAATTGTCTTTCTTTAGAAAACAGCTTTTTTTTTATTTTCTCTTGGTTTTAACTTTGGCTGAAATTATTGAATTATTTAACTATATAAGATTTAGGTAGGTATTTGATGTTTAAAAAGAGCCACTTCAAATAAAATAAGGTCAAATAATACTTTTAGTCAATTAATTCCCATTTTATCTAAAAAAAATGACTTTTCATTTTGATAGATCGTTGATCTAAAGTTTTCAAAACATACCAACTATCTACGGTAATTCAAGTCACTTTTTTATTGGTTGTCATTAAACACATGACTAATTGGATTATTTTATTTATTCTGTAGCATAATCAATTTATGTGGCATAAATGTATTCTAAAATATTTCCCCTAATAAAAGTTTAGGTTAAATTATTCATTTTAGTTCGATTTTGACTCAATCTTCATGATTTGGTTGATCCCCTAAAAATGCATTGGTAGATTTACCGAATCATAACCATCTTTTTTACCACCATCATGGGATGATTCAAATGATCAATAAAGCCAATGTAATTAGCAAAAGACTTAGAGGGAATTATGTATAAATCATGAATTTTATTTTATCATGGTATAAGCACGCACATATTACATTTTGATAGCAATTAGTGGTGAAATATGATGGAAATTATGTTTTGTGCAGAAATCATCTACTTAGACACTAGACGTCTCCCCCATTGTTGAAATTGCCCTTTAATGAATAGTCATTTTGAAGTAGTCGTTCCTCCTCCTACGTGTCACTCAGAAGGAAGCTTATTCGACAACTAAATTAGTCAAATGGGTTAGAAAGCATAGGTTGGCTACGAATTCCTCAACCTTCCTATAAATTTCAGCAACTCCTTCATTAATCATCATCCAAGTGATCATTTTGAAAGCATTTCTAAATTTCTTCCTCAGTAAAATATAGTTTCATATTGGTCTTTCCCTTTTCTCGTTGATCTTTACTTGTAACTTGAAACTCCATTTATAAAATTCAAGCATTCTCTATTCTTTTCACCTTGTTTACATATGGTCTCCTTGAGAGAATCTTGCACTCACACTTTTTTTTTTTGGAATAGAACGAGTTTTGACTCCCCTGAACTCGAAAGAGACGGGTAAAATTTATTCAGATTACAAGGTTCTTACTTTTAAAGTTTAACTAGCAAATCCCTCCCTTTTAATTATGTTTCCAAAATTCAACTCAATTCTATTCTATTTTTACCCTCCCAGTATGAGTTAAATTCTGGTTTCCTAACTCGGTTATGGATAATTAGATAAATCTTGTTAAAATTATAGCAGCGGCAAAAGGTTTTTCCCAACTCTTTTATCACTTAAGTTGTTTTTATAAAGTAAAGGAGTTGATTTGGCCAATCGATGATTTAACAAATTCAAATACTGAAATTATTTTCATGATTTAATTGATTTAACTTCGGAGATGAAAACTTTAGACATAAAGTTTCCTTTCGAGTAGCCTACACATGGAACATTGACCAAGGTTATGGTTGGTTTTTATTAAATTAAATTTTATTTTTTAATAGACATATTAGGATTGGATTTAGTACTTCACTTAGACATAAGAAGATTAAGAAGTAGACCCGTCTGGAAAACAGGGAGGCGCCTGGTTATTCATCGATTCATGGTTTTTAGCTAATTTGAAGTAAACGAGCTTATCTTTATTCATTCCATTTTTAAAAAATCGAAACCAACATAACTCACATTTATTTTCATCATAAAATCAATTACATATTCACCGATCACCATTGTTTGAATCAAAAAAACGACTTTAGTCTCTACGAATTGATATTCGAAATACTTGTTCCATTTATTATTTGTGACGGATGTACGTACGCTCTACTTATTTATTTAAATCAGAAATTACAAACATTTTTTGTATTTGATTTTTTAGTTATGAATTCGAATGTACGACCTCATTTGTTGTATAAACTTTGAAGTTACTTTAAATTAAAAATATGCAACTATGAAAATGGATGCTGTAATTTAATCAAAACAATAAATAATATATTTTCCGATTAATTTGAGGATAACGTTTTCAAGACCGGCCTTGACTGTTGACCGCCTCTCCAACGGTCAAATGCAAGCCACCATTTTAGATCTATCTTCAACAATAATTCTGTTTTTGTCTTAAAAACTATTTTTTTAATATTACGATATAAATATCTATAAAGATCAAAGTACTATTGAGTTAAACTAATCAAAATATTTATAAAGACAAAAAAAATTATTGAGTCAATTATTTATCTTCTTTTCTTTTTATCATTATTATTTTAAAAATCAAATCCTAATTTTCTATATTACATATTCATATTACGAAAATAAACTCCTATCCTACATCCATGAAAATAACGCATTTAATTTCATCATTTTTCAGATGAATAGTCACGCACATAACTTACCATAGAAATTTATATATACCTAATCATGAGTAAGGTTAAAATTGATAACGGTTATGTATTACTAATAATTAAAATTGATCAATTGGTTCAATTTTTTTTAAGTATAACACGTTAGGAAGGGGATTCGAACTCACAACCAACCTCTTGATTGGACGTATACGTCAATTATCGTTGAGCTATACTTGTTTTGGCTATTTATTGGTTCAATTTTTTAGTTCTTTCGTTGTCAACTGATCACGTCAAATTTAAGATATTTAAAAATAAAAAAAAAAAGGCGAAATTGATGGTGGCACCACAATCATAAATGTGTGTGCTACTAGTGGGTGTTTTAAGAATGCAGCCAGCCGCCTTGGTTTTGTATGTTTTCTAATTCTTTTAACTAAATTCATGCATTATCCCAACACTTTCCCCCATGTTATTGTTAATCCAACTTCTGCGCATTTATTATTATTTAATGTAACACTAATTTATTTTTTTTTATCGTAACTTTTATGAGTTAGTTTGTCAGATTATTTATTCATTTATTAATTATTTTGATATTTGAATCACTTGGTCTGTTATTACATTAATGATTTATGGATTAGGTGTATTCATGATTTGCAATTCTGTTCTTTCTTTTTTTCTTTTTGCAAAGGAATTCTATTCGTATTTCAACATCAATTAATGAAATCGTTGTTATTCTATTTTTTTATTTTAATATTACACTCGACATGGTAGATGGAGCTAAAGTGAATATAATTAAGCAGTAATTGATACATATCTCCAATTAAGAGGTTGTGAGTTTGAACCTCACTCCCACATGTTGTGCTAAAAAAACTATATACGGTGGATAGAAATTTAAACTGATTACGGAATATTTTACTGATTTGTTAACATTGTTACTAATAAAATCAACAAATGTGAGAGACACACAATTGATGATATAAATGTTCCCGACTTGAAATATAAATATATTTTTTTAATGAAAACTTGCCTTTTTGAGAGGATAAACTCATAAACTAAGACATAATAAGTTCGATTCCATAAACTTAAGTCATATGAATTGAACTTGAAATCAAATACCTAGGTGTATTGGATAAGAAATGAAATCGTAACTAATAAGACTATTATTGTCAATCTTAGCATAGTTTAGTAGTTAAGGATAATTTTATCTTCCCTTACCGGTTGGATGTAAGATTTATTTTCGTAATGGCATCGGATATAGTCCTTTCTATATAGGTAGCCTTTGGTGTATATTCATAATGTTATGTTGGTTGTCTCTCTCTCTTGTTTGTGATGTTATTGGTTGTTCAAATTTCATGTAAGCAATATATGGTAAAAAGTTTTTATTTGATGTGATTATTATTTAGTTGGAGAGGAGTGGGATGGGTAGGGGCAAAAGGGGAAAAGATTCCTCCCCCATAATATATTTGGGGCTGGGGAGGCCAAGTTGTTTGACTTAAAATTGCATATAAATTTAATGATTGAAGCTACCCCCCATACCCATATGCCAAACCCTAACCTAACCATCTTTAAAAATCTAAGCATTTAAAAGAAAAAATTAGAGGAAAAGAAATAAAAATGAGAAAAAAAAAAGAACGTCAATTTTTACTTGTCGGCCCCTCCACCTTCCTCAACTTGGAGAGAGAGCCTCCACTGCGGAAGCAACGCTCCTTGTCTTGCCCGACGCCCACGTCACGTCTTTTTCTTTCACCCCGGGCCCCACCTTATCTCTTATTATTAATATAATTTGCTTCTCTTTTTTTTTTCTTCCCTATCATAATTAAAACCAATTTTTTTATTCTCTTTATTCTACTCGTCATCCCTTCTTTACTTACATATTCACTCACGACGCCACGTATTTGAGTTACATATTTCATCCATTGCGTAAATATTCACTGTATATTAAATCCATCGTGGAATATAATTTAAAATTATAAATTGTCTTACTAACCAACGAAATTAGTAATTACATTACACCTCATAAAATATATTTGGTGTGACGTTCTATGATCAATATCTATATAAAGAATGATGTATTCTAACTCAAATGTATTACATCAGTTCAATCCTCTTTTGAGATATAAGTATTGTTTGGACGATTTTGAAATATAAGAATAATATGAGGTATAGATTAAATAGTAAAGTTCAAAATTGTATTTTATTTTTTCTAATATTTTAATACTAGATGTTCACACGTGTCAACATTGGAATTTGATTAGTGGAGCGAAATACGGTCATTCTAGGAAAATGTCGTCGGCGGCATTATCTCTTTGACAAAATTAACCTCACGTGATCTTCAAGTTTATCTACTAAGCAAATAAATTGAGTGATGGCTTTTATTTTCTCTTTTTCCTTGTCCCTCTAAATTATCTTTTTCGCTGCTTTTTTTTCCCTTCACAACTTACTTATTTTATTAATTTTTGTGCCTCTACTATTTTAGACTGAATTTTCTGAACTTTAGATGTTTAATAGGTTAATCATCGTTTTAATTTAATAACCTATTAGATATAATAGTGGAAGTTTAAAGATAAATTAGACATAATCTGAGGCCTAAATTTGTAATTTGACGTTACTAGCACAATTCACTAATTGAGATATATTGTTTTTTTTTTTAAAGGGCAGTTGATTCAAATCTAAATCTTTGTGTTTGTGTTGTAATATTATAAAAGTGAAAAACTTTCATTAATGCTAATTTTGAACTTTAAATGCGTAATGTCACACGTAATTGCGTACAAATGCACTATTAAAGGGATGAACCAATTGTTTAAAAAAAAAAAAAGGGGGGGGGATGAACCAATTAAAATTTGTAAAGTAATGATAGGTAAATTATGTTTCCCACTCATCTTAGTAAAATGACAGATTTGACCTCTTTCCATTAAAGAGTATCTAAAGAGGAGGGTAATGATTGATACAAAATTTTTAAAAAGACATTTTCCGTCTATTTTTTAATTTAAAACACATGCATGCAAAAATTTATTTATACAATAATACAAACCAACTGAAATTTCCTCTTTCTTTTCTTTCTTATTCATAGATAGGAGTGATGATCACTCAATCGAGATCGAGTTTGGCCAAAACCGACGTCGAATCGAATTTGACGATTTTTAGAAAATGAAAATCAACATTTTAAAAAATACTGTGTAAATCGACTGTATGGTTGATCGGTTAGTCGATTTTAACGATTTTTTCTTTCATTTTGTTTGTTTATAGAGAGGTACGAATAAGGAATTGAGAATAGTTCGAAGATCACCACCGATCGACATCTCCTTAAAATCAACCATCCATCTTCCACTCAGTTGATTTGGATCGATCGAATCGATTTTTTTGGATGGTATTGCTTACCCCTATTTTAGTATTAAACATCGGCAGCTTTTGTAATAATTGTACCTAATGCCAATTGCCACAAAAAAATAAATAAATAAAGACGAAAAGCCGTCTATACATAAAATTGGAAAAAATATATTAATTTGCGTGCAAATTCGACAGCTCACCACATAAACAAAACAATGCGCACCACATTTTTCCTTTTTATTTAGGTGGTGCTTTTTGTAGTTTTCATATTTCTCTTTTAGTTGATAATTATTTTATGATTTTTCCCAGTTTACACATAATAATGTCTAATTTTAAACAAACAAAAAATATGGAGGTTGTTGCCCATGCCCTGGCCTTTTTATCGCATGGATCAAGGTGGTTGGCTTAATAGATTGAATTATGACTAATTTATTTGTTAATCTACAAAAAAGTGTATATTTTTTCTCAGTACTCAATTTTCTTTCTCTAGAGAGATGAAAATGAGGTTTTTGTGTAAAGATGCTCACTTATTTCTCACATTTATTTAGGAGTTAAATTAGACGAAAAAAAAATGTTCGACTCCTATGATTAAAATGCTACATTACGTACGAAGATTAAATTAAATAAATCAATAGTATGAGTTCTTATATCATAATTATGTAATGTGTAATGGAACATTAATCGAAGAAGTATAGCTATATAGTATTTGAAATTTGGCAATTAACTAACATCTATCTAATTTATGTATCATGCAAGAGGTAAACAATATAAATGAAATTGAAATATAATCTTAAAGTTCAAAATTAAAATTTGCTTAAAATTAGTTAAATTATAAAATAATGAACTCTCAAAGTCATGTCTAATAAATTCTTAAACTTTTTATGTGTTAATATATCTTGGAACTTTCAATTTTCGTCCAGTAGTCCTGGACCTATTCAATGTTTCTTAAATCTCAGACACAAAATTGAAAGTTTTGTGAGCTTTTTTTTTTATATAGTATAACCTCTCCAACCGAGAAGTAATATACTTGTAATGTTAAGTTATATTCATGGTAAAATTAGTTTAGAGAGACCAATTAAATATTTTGAATATGAACGTTTAGAAGTTAAGAGATTCAATATAAAATCTAAAGTTTAGATATATCATATAAGCATACCGTCACAATGATCTCCTACCATTCAAGGACTAGTCCATAAAATGACATTGATATAAATAATAAATATATAAATTTGAAGTTTTTAATTAATAGTATTTACATTTTGGAATTTTATTTATTTTTACAAGCGTCCGTCACCGAGCGCCGAGCGCATGCATTAAATGGGGCCCACGTGGTGTTGATCCTGGCAATTTCGTTCTCCAATTGTTCCAGTTTCCCACGTGCTTCCACTCTTCACTTATATATACAAAACCAAGCGAAAGCCCTGACCTCACACAACCGCTCCCTCATCTCTATGGCTCTGGTTCGCGATCGCCGCCACCTGAACCTCCGCCTCCCCGACCTCTCCGACGCCCGCCCCCGCTTCCCTCTACCGCTGCCTCCGTCCTCCGCCGCCGCTCCCGCCGCCTCCCCTGCCATCGCCACCGCCGATCTCGACAAGATCCAAGTCCTCGGCCACGGCAACGGCGGCACAGTCTACAAAGTCCGCCACAAGCGCACTTCCACCACCTACGCCCTCAAGGTCGTCCACGGCGACTGCGATCCAACCGTCCGCCGCCAGGTCTTCAGAGAGATGGAGATTCTCCGGCGTACGGACTCTCCCTACGTGGTCCAGTGCCATGGAATCTTCGAGAAGCCGTCCGGAGACGTGACGATTCTGATGGAGTACATGGATTTAGGATCGCTCGATTCGCTGCTGAAGAAGAACTCGACGTTGCCTGAATCCACGCTCTCTCACGTTTCTCGCCAGGTTCTTAACGGCCTCCACTACCTTCACTCTCACAAAATCATTCATCGCGATATAAAACCGTCGAATCTGTTGGTGAACAAGAATATGGAGGTGAAAATCGCGGATTTCGGAGTCAGTAAAATTATGTGCCGGACTCTGGATGCTTGCAATTCCTACGTCGGAACCTGCGCTTATATGAGTCCGGAGCGGTTCGATCCGGACGCCTACGGCGGAAATTACAACGGTTACGCCGGAGACATTTGGAGTTTGGGGCTCACTCTTCTGGAGCTCTATTTAGGCCATTTTCCTTTTCTGCCGCCCGGTCAGAGGCCGGATTGGGCCACTCTCATGTGCGCGATTTGCTTCGGCGAGCCGCCGACCTTGCCGGAGGACGCGTCGGAGGATTTCCGGAGCTTCGTCGAGTGTTGCTTGCAGAAGGACTCGAGCAAGCGGTGGTCGGCGGCGCAATTGTTGACGCATCCGTTCGTTTGCAAGGAATCGAAACCCGATCGGTGAGCGACGGAGGGGGAACCGAGTCGCCGGCAGTTTGTAGATCCGATCAATTTCTGAGATCTGTACATAAACTTGCGGAATTCGGATTTTGTTTTCGGATTAACTTTGTAATTTGTATATATTCCTTTCTCCTCCAATTGAATCTTTAATTTTGTAGCTTCTGAATCTTCAACACTCGAATCTAATCCGCTAAGGAATTTCAGAGAATTTTGTACCGTTCGTATTCTAATCTTTTGTCCCAATTGAAAAGAAAAATCACTTTCTTTATATATATATATATATATATATATATTTTGCTTCTGAACAAGGATCCAGATTCAGTTTATTTAAGCCCCTAAAATTCTTCCAAGAATTATACTTGGATTCTTTAGGCGTACGCTGTTCGTCCAAATTGAACTTTTTGTAGATTTAACAAAAAAAATTAAGATTAAAATTAACAGAATTCAAATTTCTTGAGAACCAAATTGAATTAACCACCTAATTAATCAACTAGACATCAATTAAGATAGATTCAAAATTATTCTTCTCTTGATCCTTATAGCAAAAGAGAGAATTTTCTCATATGAAAGATTATTTGACATAGTGACCATCTACCTAACATTGTTGGAAAACTATCGAAATACTTGAGATTTTATTTTCTACTAATTTTTTTTAATGCCAGTTGTGTATTAGTTGAATTGGATTATTGTGTATAATGTAATCTAAACTTGCATATTTCACATAGATTTTTGTGTATAATTATATCATATTTGATTATTAGACCTTGTGACATGAAAAGATATTAGGTGAAACATGACAGTCCCAACTAATGTATAAATTAGTTTTAACAAATTGTTGTATAAATGGACAAAGGAATATTTAAACTCTAGTGGAAAATGTCATATTTAATTAAATTTATCACCATAACTTAAAAAAAGTTTATGACATTTGAGTGGAAATTTAAATATTTGATTTATAAGATAAATTACTGACATCTTAATTAAGATGTAAAAAAAAGTTGTATGATCAAGATTATCGATTTGTACTTATAGATATAACACTAATTGTATTATTTGAGGTCGAAGGCTCGATTCATCATTCCAACGTTTGTTGTACTAGAAAAAAATTGTATAATTAAATTGTGATCACTTGTGAGTATTTTTCTTTTTTGTAAATATCAAATTGATCTGAAAACTTTATTGATAGACGGACCCCATGAAAGGGGTCGATACGGATATGCCCCTCAATTTAAATATTAAAAAGATCGCATGTAGTATTTTTAATGAACGATCTTATACTTCTCTAAAATATTCATAAATAGTGTACAATTGTAATGATCAATTGTTCCACATGGGTGCCTTAAAATCTTAGAATTGATATATTTTTTTAATTCAACAACACATGGAGGTAGAAATTCGAACTTAACCTTTTGGTCGAAAATATATATTTTAACAAGTTTTACTATAACAAATCTGAGACCAAATTCTTTTCTATGGCTTATGTGGGATTTACGATTACATAGCTAGTCAAAACACAAATAATAAATTCTATTGAACATAAATAATATGAAATAAATATTTATTGTCAAATATAATAACAAGAACAAATTTGAAATTTTATAAAAATAATATAATACTAATCAAACTCAATTGTATTGTGCTTCATTTGATAAAATAAAAAAAAAAGACTACGATATTTTGTAAAATCCATATTAAGTTATTGCTGATTGCTGTGAAGTTTAATTTCTAACTTATAACTTTGAAGTTAAAATTTGTTTGAAGGGAAAATCCTCAAAATTTTGTAGCGTTGAAAGAGGAAGCTTCAATTACATTACATAGCCGTTGGAAGTTTTTAAAAAAATGGTAGGCAGCCATCCAATTGGTTTACTATTGGCCAAATATTTTGGAAAATTCCATTCTTAATTAATCTCACATTTCCCATGTGCTCATAAGAAATTATGAGTGAGTAACACATGCACGTTAAACGTGAAATTTTTTTTTTCTTTGAGTACAACACGTGGGAGTGAGGATTCGAACTTAAGATCTTTTGGTCAAAGATAGGTGTCTTAACCATTTGAACTATGCTCGGTTTGGCATGGAGATTCGAATCTTTAATATTTTGTAATATTACTTTATGCATTAACATGACATTTCTATTATATATATATAGTCTAATAATTTCTACATCAATTCGCAATAAATGTATAGTTAATTAGTAACATCACAATTAAGATAAATGAAAAGGCGAGGATAGGGTTAAAGGAGAAGGATGGTTCCAGAAAGCTTCGCTGACTTGGAGGCTGAAAAGGGAAATTGGAAGGTAAAAAAGAAAACCATCTCTAAAACTTTTCTTCTTTTTTTTTTTAATTAGAAAAGGCAGAAAATGACAAAATATAATTAACATAATATCCTCCACATCATGATGTGAAAGGTGCATGAACCTTCAACTCCTTGTAAAGTTGGATAAAGATTTAAACTTTTAATTAATATCAAGTGATTTTCTGACAACCTATTTGTTAATAAAAATTTCCCTTTCCGTTTCCGTAATATCATTACTTGTATACCTTAATTAAAAGATTCCGTTGGCACATGCTTCTCAATTTTTTTTTTCTCTCAGTAAAATATTAATCAAATCACCTTCCGATTCCGTTGATAAATGTATACGGTTGAGATATCATTAGAGGGAATTGTCACTGTTGTTTTAGTTATTTTAGTTTTTGGGGTTCAAACACAGGACCTCTCGCTCTGATACATCTTAAAAATGAACAAATCACCACTCAACCCAAAAACTTAAGCTAATTGATTGGATAAATTTAATTTATTTATATGGATTCCAACACTAAATAATAGTAATAACAAATTTTTATTTTGTTAAAGAGTTTATACGTTAAAATAATATTTTAAAATTCTAAAGATTAAAATCCTAAGAAACTTGAAAATAAAAATAGATGTTTTGAAAATTTAGAAATTAAAATGAGATTTAGGCGTGTAAGTATCGAATTTGATTTTTGTTTTTTTGTCAAGTGAAAAGTAGTATAGAAAGAAACATTATTTTAAATTAAAGAAAAAACTTGTTGAGGCATATGGGACAGGTGCCCAAAACGGTCTATCGACCAGTCGTTTTAGCAAGTTGTTGCTCACGTCACGACACGACACGTCGTTTTTTTCCGAGGTACATTTATTTGAAATTTCAGCCAAAATGACTTTCCTTGCCCCACACTACTTCATAGTTCCTATTCTTACATCCAAACAGAGACAACAAAAGGTAAAAAAAAAGGTTAATAATAAGATAATTTATTGTTAATGCATACGACAAAAAATATCAGCTGTATTGCATTAGAAATTTCAAATATAATTTCGGATTATTAACTAGAAAATTATCATTGTTTTTCTAGGTTATATGCGAAAATTTGACTTAAATAACAATGAAATTAGCCTCACTCTTTCTGAGAAAAAGGATTTGATCATATTTCCAAAAGTAAAAAGATTATACATTTACATCTTTATGTACTATTTTCTCTTTTTATGAATTGTAAAGAAGCGTTTGTTTAGTAGTTGTATATAGCATTGCATTAAAATGAAAGATGAAGATGTTTTAACAAAACAATTTCAAACACAGATACTAACGCTACTGATATTGTTTAAAAGTTCTTTTATAATTGAAAAAGCTTTTTTGATTTTGTTTTAAAAGCTTATGTAGGGTTAAAATTCTTTAACTAATTGAGCTCTAATTTAGAATAAAAATATTAACATAACTAATTCTAAAATATTTATAGGATGTTAAAAAACAAAATCTTGAATATTGATCACATTTAATTGATATTTGATATCATAGACAACATTATTTTGCAATACAAATTAGTTCTCTTAAAAAAAAAGGAAGAAAAAAAAATTAACAGTGTGGGCCAGCCCGTAAGACAACAAAAAGTTGGGAAGAAACGTTTGTTAACGATTGGCCCTACTGGGCCGCAAATCACCCATTTAAGCCGGCATATTAGAATCAGGCCCGGTCCAACTTATTGGGCCTACTGGGCAGCAAATTCACAATTGTGGTCTGAGTTTTGTTTCGTTGCCTTGTATAACATGGCCAACCAATTTCCTTTCTAATTTTACCTTTTGGTTAAATTAAAAGATTTTATCTTACTTTCAAATTTGTATTTGTTTTATCCTACATTAAAATTTTTTTTTTACAATAAGTTGTAAACTTTCAAGCCACATCTATTTATTCTATGACTTACAAAAATATTTTAACCGACTTTAAACATATTTTATAATAGGTTATCAATATCATTGCCAGCACGAGCATAGTAGAGTAATTTAAACATTTTTAACATTAATGCTTTGATAGATTACCAATCCATACAAATTTACCAAGAAAATTGTTGTTATGGTAGTGGAATTAAGGGTGAGGATAGTCTCGACCTCTTTTGGAAATAGAAGGTTAAGATATCCCGTCCCTACATTTGTTGTATCAAAAAAACAAAAATGTTATAGTAGTTAACTTCGCTTGTTTAAAGCCTACACCACCATACATTCTAAATCGTGTCTAGTTTAGTTATTATGTCATGCAAGTGATAAAAGTTAACGATAATAATTTATTAAACATAAAATAAGAAGTTTAACTAAATTGAAATAATTCTAAAGATTCAAGTTCAAGCGAGTCATTTTTTTTTGGTTGATTAATTAAAAATCTAAATTTCTTTTATTTTTTAAGTTGATTGAATAGTAAAAGGTGGTAAATTGTACCTCTAGATTGTTTTAGGGACAGATTTACCTATGATCCGAAGGATCAAGCTCCCTAAATTTTTTAATATATATTATTGGTTAAAAAAAAGAAAAAGAAAAATCTTATGTATAGTGACATAGACCTGTCTATTTCCCTTGTGCTTAAGTTTGAATCTATTCATCCTCAGTCTTCAATTTATTTCGAGTTTTTCAAAGCTCATTTTCAGGGGCAGTTACAAGTAAAATTACCATCGCATTTAGTTTTTTCAATTGTAGCACTTTTTTTTAAATGGAAGTCCAATTTTAAAATGATAACTTTACCCAAGTGATATACATCTGTAATATATCTGAATATATATATATATATATATATATATATAGGGGCAGTTGTAAATATGGTAAAACATGTGTGTGTATATATGTGTGTGTATGTGTGATGTATTACTGACATGAGTGTCTTATATACTTGTAATATATATGTGACATATATCTTATATACTATTGATATGCGTGTCTATGCAATATGTATGTGATATATACATCTGATATACTACTGATATGAGTATCTGATATATTATTGATATAAGAGAAAATTTTGTGCTATATTTGAAAATTTTAAAAAATAGATGACACATTTTTAAATACATAAAAGATTTTTGCTACCCACGGTAATTTTCCTTATTTTTATTTTCAATTTATATGTTGTCATTATATATGTGATATTTTTACTCTAAATTATTATACCAGTATCTTTTTTTCTCTATAAATCATCAATTTTTCGAGATCTGATTGTTCTTATTTTATATAGTTTTCAATTTAGAATTTTGCATTATCCTCACTATTTTAATGGTTCTGTCTCATCTAAAAAAAATAATTTTTTGAATTTTGCACTAAGTGCTATTTAAGAATTATCTAATAATTAATTCATAATATTATAATTTACATTTTGATTTTTATTTCAAACATAAATTGAACTTAATAAAAAAATTCTTTTAAAAAAAATTGAACTTAATAAAAACGTTTTTAGATTTTTAACAAATAAAATTTTAATTAATTACATAAAAATTATATTTATTATTTGCTAGTAAATTATTTCTGCTAAACAGTGAGTGTGGGTCTCTAATCTTTATCCAGATTAGAGCTAAAAATCTCAACTAATTAACAATAATAAATTGTGCAGCGGGATGACGATATTTCACTCGCTGGATCATTAATTATTACAGAAATGAAGAATTTCTGCTTATATACAAAATACCGAGAAGGGAACTGATCCCTAACAATTAAAAATGCACAATTTCATATTCTAAGGATTCTTCTGTCTGTACAAAATTATTATATAATTCATTACTTCTGTTAATCCAAAAGCAAATCGACGCGGACGATTCCTCCTGCCCCACGTTCCCGTCGCTTCGATCGAATATTACAACTCAGATTCATTTTCCTTCTTCTTCTTGAAGATTTGCAGTTACAGAGACCTCGAATTACTTGATCCATGGCGTCGTTGAATTTCACCCACATCAGAAATAGAAACCCAATTGCCGAGCTCGCGCTGACTCGGTCTCGGACGGGTCTGACCCGTCCGAGTAGGGTTGGGTTCACGGTGGTCGCCGGCGAGGCTCAGGCGGAGCCCGATCTTAGCGTGACCGTCAATGGGTTGCACATGCCCAACCCGTTTGTTATCGGGTCGGGTCCGCCGGGAACTAACTATACGGTTATGAAGAGGGCATTTGACGAAGGTTGGGGGGCTGTGATTGCCAAAACTGTAAGTTTATGCCCCGTTTGGTTTCTTAGTGTGTTGATACTGTTTGGTTGCCGAGAAAGCAGGTGGGAAAGTTTAAATTGGTCATGGACAATATTTATTGGAAACTAATGGCATACTGAGTATATTCTTACTTTTAGTTCATTTCATTTTCACTATCTGAAATGTATGTCGGACGAACTCTGATAATTTGGATTTTGCAAGGTTAATTGGTTGCTCTCTGTATGATCTAATGATCTGTAATTTTATTGATTGAGTTGGTTGATCTGTGGTTAATCCTTGTTAGAAATCTGATGAAGATTTGAATAAATGGACTTAGAGACAGTTTTGATAAGAAGCAAGATTAGTATTTGGACTGAGATTTGAGGATTAGTCTTTGGCTGGAGGCTCCGGGTTCTGCTATCTGTCCATTGGCTGAGATTTCCACCTGATGTTTTTTTATCCGTCTTTTTTGCTGTCAGGTGTCACTAGATGCAGCAAAAGTTATAAATGTAACTCCTCGATATGCCCGGCTACGAGCGGATTCGAATGGGTCTGCGAAAGGACAGATTATCGGGTGGGAGAACATCGAGTTGATAAGTGATAGGCCTCTTGAAACTATGTTGAAAGAATTCAAGCAATTAAAAGAGGAGTATCCTGATAGGATTCTCATTGCTTCAATAATGGAGGAGTATGATAAAGCTGCTTGGGAAGAACTTATCGATCGAGTTGAACAAACTGGAGTTGTGAGATTTTTGTCTATGGTCTCTTTTATCCTCATAAATACCAAGTAGAGGCTCCTCTTCATTCACTATAGCTGCCTCTTTTTTCAGGATGCATTTGAAATCAATTTTTCGTGCCCTCATGGCATGCCCGAACGTAGGATGGGCGCTGCAGTTGGACAAGATTGTGCGCTTCTGGAAGAGGTTTGTGGATGGATAAATGCAAAAGCTACAATCCCTGTTTGGGCAAAAATGACTCCCAATATCACTGACATTTCACAGGTACTTTCTCTCTCCCATACATCAGGAATATTACATTATGCTTAAAACTGTATTTTTCATTTTATGGCAAAAGTTTCTCTGCTGATGATGGCTCTGGATAATGATATATTTTAGCATAAAGATAGAGAGGGGATAAGTTGGATAACTTTAGTGGTTCTAGTGCATCTGTTCTAAGTTTATATGTTGGAGAAGGAGTTTTTAAATTTGAATCAGACTCAATTTTATGAATGAAGAAAATGATATATGTTCTATGGCTTTATATGCTTATGCAACTAATGAATTTGCACATTTTTTCCTTGTATGGTATAACACAAAATTCTCCTATTAGCCTGCAAGGGTGGCTCTGAAATCAGGATGTGAGGGAATAGCGGCCATCAACACAATCATGAGTGTAATGGGAATCGATCTCAAGACCTTACGTCCCGAGCCTTGTGTTGAGGGGTTTGCTAATTCGAACTCTTCCAGTATAGAATGGTCGTGTCTTGATACTACCATTTGGCTAGAAAAATTTTGATGTGTTTCAATCTTTATATTGTTAGGTACTCAACTCCAGGAGGCTACTCCTCCAAGGCAGTTCATCCTATTGCTCTTGGTAAAGTGTTGAGTATTGCAAAGATGATGAAGTCAGAATTTAATGATGCAGACTACTCTCTTTCTGGCATTGGCGGTGTTGAAACCGGTGGAGACGCTGCCGAGTTCATTCTACTCGGAGCGGACACCGTTCAGGTATGAAGAGAAGTTATAACCTATAATTTCTTTATAAACCATGCATCTGCTTTCTAAACGGAAGTTCTGTACCTTCTACATGTTCATGTAAATACATTGAAGTGATTCTTTAGGAGTAAATACGTCAATTGGTTCACATTTTGGAAATGTAATTCTTTTTACGTACCAAGTTAAACTTTGCTTGCGAAAGAATCATCGTATGCCCCAAAAATAGATTATTTCAAACTATACCTGGCATTCAAGTATCCACCACCTTAAAGGAGACCTATCTAGAACTACATTTCGATTTCGCCTTGTTCATCGCAAGCTGATCGTGAATGCTCGAGCCAGAATTAATCTTCCACTGAAACGAGCTTGCAGTCATTTGTAATGGTGTAATATTGCAATCTTGTATTCTGAGAAAGTTTCATTCATCTGCAGGTGTGTACAGGAGTGATGATGCATGGATATGGCCTTGTAAAGAAACTTTGTGCCGAGCTCAAGGACTTCATGAGACTTCACAACTTCTCATCCATTGAAGATTTCAGAGGGTAAGGTTACAATTTTATTTTTGGAATACAAGTTCCTCGAACATTGATCAATTGATCGCATTAACATATTCCGTGTGAAGCAGGGCCTCTCTTCCATATTTCACGACCCACACGGATTTGGTTCGGAGGCAGCGGGAAGCAATCGAGCAGAGGAAAGCTGTGAAGAAAGGTCTGCAGTCTGATAAAGATTGGACTGGCGATGGCTTTGTTAAAGAGACTGAGAGTATGGTTTCCAACTGAAAGTCTAATACAGACCAAGCCATTGCCTTGCCAATAGAAACAACAAAAATGGTGCCTTTTATATCTCACTACAGTTTCTTTCTCCTGATGAATAAGTGTATTCTTACGTGAACTATTTAATTTCATATTATAAACTTTTGTAGATTGGATTTCATGAATCACAATAACAGAGATTTGTTTCAGTCCAAAATCATCATTCTTTGATATGTTCATCCAAGTTTTCTTTGCAGTCATGCCAAGCCATGTTTACAACCTACACTATTTTATGCATTTTGTATGAAATGAATGTTGAATATAAAAATGACGAGAAATAAATAGGTGGTGAAGGAGAATGGCAAATTGACACATTCTCAGTGAAAAAATTCATAAATTAAATCTCCTGAAGTAGTTTAAACTGAGGAAATAATTAGTACAAAGATGGCAGATACCTCTCCCAAAAACTGAAAGGAAACAACTACCAAAGTTATGCTATCAATAATAAGAAGCCTTCTTCGGTACACCGTAGAGAAGGCAGAAGCAGAACCAGCAGCAGCTGGAGAAGGGAAAATAATAACAGCAGAAGATTTTCGATTTACCTTTGAGCTTTATGCCATATCAATGCCTATGGTGTTTGTAAAAAACTACACTCTACAAGAATTATTCTCTCAAAAAACAAGTATGACCTACAAACTTACTTCCAAAACTCGAGGGTGGAGAAGTGGGATTAACCCAACCCCCGAACTGTGCCTAGTGAAACGATTATGGTGACGAAAGAATTAAAAGCAAATACAAGGACAGGAAGGCTGCATGGAAGATCCATATAACGCCATTGATGGAGGAATCATGACACGGGAGCTTTACATTCTACCCTTTATGGAGTGCGTCTCCAAGCCCAGTTTTCTAAATCTAATACGGATGTTATGTTTCCATCATCTCAGTCATAAGCTTTCTCCCAATCCTCTGCCACTTCCAACATTTCTGTTCCACTATCTGGTATTACACCCTGCATCCCCCCAGAACTCAATGCCCTACTTGTACTTGATTCAGATCCTGGAGAGGAATGGCCTACCCGATTCCCAGGATTGTGTTCAGCAGATCGAGAGGAAGAACTCACAACAGATTCAGGGTCTAAAGCATGCCACCGATTGAATGACGCAGAAATTGGAGCTTCTTTTCTCCACACGGGTGCCTGTACGTCAATAGATGAACCAGCCCACTCTTCATCACCACCCCATGACTTGTCCGCCCAACTAGACTCTTGAACTACGGCCCTTTTCCATGGATTATTACTCTTCAATGCTCCACCTTCCTTTGTATTCTCCCCTCCCCAAGCATTTGCATTAGATGATGCTGATGCACCACCATTCTGAAGAAGACTGGCTCCATGATATGCCGTCCCATGATCCAACCTTCTCATTGCAGTAGCTGCTCGAGCTGGATCACTGAATACGGCCAGAGCATTCTTGTCATTCAACCATACTAATTCACACTCCCCACCAAACCTCAAGACCAATGCACTTATATCTGCTTCCCTAGGTAAATCTGGGAAGGACACAACCAGCCTAGGATCCATATCTACTAAAGGATCGAAAACTGGTGGATGTGGAGTACCTGTGGTCGTTGAGCCCTTAACACCAAGTACACGAGGAGGAACTTTCGATTTAGGAGTGACATGAATTGTAATAAAACGCTTAGGCTCCCAGCCAACAGTATTAGTGGCAAGCTTCCACCTCTCAGCAATCAGCCTAACAGCATCTCTCTTCTCCTTAAGCATTGGACAGAAAACGTGAACTTTAAGGCCACTCATTGCTGCTCTATTCTTTCCAAGGACCAAGAATTTGCATCTCTCCTCCACGGACAATACCCATTTTGAATCACGTCTAAAAAGGTCTGCTAGCAATTCAGAAGCAGAACTATCACCCAAGTGAAGGGCGTCCAAATTTGGGGGATTGATATCAAAAGCATCTGCAAGAACCCGTTTCCGCTCCAGCTTAGAGCAGTCATCATCACATGTCAGTTTTCTTTGTCCAAGTGGAATCTTTTTGCCATTTGCCTCGATAGGTTGAAGTGGAACAGGTAATTTTTGGATAATTGAAGCATACAGAGTATCGGTATTAAAACCAATACTGCTCCCTCCAGCATCGCAAGGAACAGATGCTGTTATTCGGCCACATGAACAAGTGATGATGACAGGGAATTCACATCTAGCGTCGGGGCAAGAAGCAGAGGGGTGACATGGTGCAGTACATGTATGCCTACAATCTCTTCGAGGCGCCCCACATGTCTGTCCACAGGAAGTTCTCTGACCCAAATCAGATCCGACAGAGGTGTCACATGGTGGTGGGTGGCAAGTTCTGCTACAGGCATGCATCCCACACTGCCTAGTCTTCCCGCACAGCTTGTTGCATCTGATATCCCTCGAACCACAAGGAATGTTCCTAAGAACTACATGTCCACCAATGCACTCCTTGGCTATAGGAACTGTACAGGGTGGGCAGTCACCAAAGTGGCAACTATGAGTAGAAGAATGGCCACATGGCTGAGGAACTGAACAAGGGAGTTGACATGATGGGGGTGGCGTT
The DNA here is from genome assembly GCF_013281855.1 of Momordica charantia. Taxonomy (NCBI): domain Eukaryota; kingdom Viridiplantae; phylum Streptophyta; class Magnoliopsida; order Cucurbitales; family Cucurbitaceae; genus Momordica; species Momordica charantia. Next base: position 22,498,630 of record NW_028275161.1, read on the forward strand.
CCGCAAGGCAGTGGTGGAGGAATTGAAGTTTTACCACAAGCACATGTCAAGTCTGTGAAGATTGTCTCGGGACATGGAGAGCAATGGCCACTATGACACAGTGATTCACAAGCATGCTGGCCACACCTCAGTTTCTTCCCACACCTCATTAAGCAGAAGTGTGGATCCCAATCTCCTGAATGACTATAGCTGGAGCTTGATAGAGGACAGCATCTCTCACTGCACCTATGCCTTCCACAATTTTTTTTCCACCCACAAGGCTTTTCACAAGTGAATACATCCGTTGGGCTGGAAGTCTTATAGCATTCCACATTTCGAGAAGTTGATCCACATCGGCATTTTTGCACAACTTGAACCAAGCAAGGTGAACAATTCCCAGTGTGACAGGCATCCTCACAACGATGCTTCCCACAAGGTAATAGTTTCTCACATGGTTCAGGACATGTTGGGATTGGGTCCAAACAACTTGTCCGTTCTTCCTGCAATCGTGTTTTCCCACAATAACATGTCTTAATCATGTCCGGCATTAGATCACAGCCTCCACAGGGTCCTGGATGACAAACTTCACTGCAGAAATGATTGCCACAGTTAAGAGTCTTCCCACAGATGGAACTACAATTAAAGACACCATCTTCTGCATTTACTTCACCCTTCAAAGTCATGCCTCCACAAAGAACAAGCTCTCTTTTTTTCTTGCAGAAGCAAGAGGCACTGACCAAAACCTGACAAGGATCACAAGGACCAACATGGCAGATTCTTTTACACCAGTGACGCCCACAATCCAGAAGTTTTTCACAATGCTGACCACAGGTTAAAGTGGATTTCCTATCTGAACATCGCGTGGTTATCAACTTCTTACCACAAGGGCATAAACGAGGAGGAGCAAATGCCTTGCAAGGAGGGCAGGGACCTGGATGGCACTGCAAGACACAATTATGGGGACAAAGATCCTCCTTACTTCCACCTGCAACCAGCATCTCCCGATCAAGTGGCTTACCACATGGTTCCCCACACGAATGTGGTGTCAAATACAAATCAGATGGGGGCTCCTGCCTTTTCCTACAGAAACAAACATAACGAATCTCCTTTGAGGATGTAAGCTGCACAGACTGGCATCCAGGACAACGCCAATTTAATCCCTGATTCTTCTCAGCCACCAAGTCCGTTGAAGTGGGTGCTCTGGCCCATTTCTTGATGCAAGTTAAATGAAAAATGCAGAAGCAGCTTGAACAAGACCATATGGGCGCAGACCTCCGCACCATATCATAACAAATCATACACTCAACAGTGCCCTTCATCAATTTTTCCTGAATTTCATGAACCAGCTGAGGCAAATTGGAGTCTTTAAACTCCTTTTCACCCTGATCCCCACTTCTCTCCTTATCTTTTTCCTTGTCTTTTCTCTGATTTCTCCGGGGACCCATGTAAACCCTTGGACCATGATTACCTCTGTCTCGACTATTAACTGGATGAGGAGTACACGAACTTAACTCTCGTCCATTGCGATTATCGTTCAAATTGACGTCCAGTGGCTGGTTCACATGGGTGTTCGTGGATCCTCTCGGTACCCACTCCTGTCGAGAATTTGATGCGGGAAACCTTGACCTGTCCTTCCGCACATTCCGGGCCTGTGAGCTCATATTCTGCAATCGAATAAACAAAGCCGAGTCAACCAGCACTGTATTAGCAAACAAAATGCATAAACAAATATTGGTTCAGAAAATCATCGCAATCCTTCTAATCAAATCAACGAGAATAGAAATGAAGCCCTAGGCGCAGATTGCAACCATTGTAGCATCCGAATATTCCCTCAAAATTCTTAGAAAAATAAAAGCAACGAAAAAAGAAGAAGAAACCTGTTGGAGCAAACTCGGGAATGGCCAAGAAGGCGGCACGGCGCTTCCTGTCCTCCTCCGGTTTCGGTGCTGCGATTGAGAGAGAAGTTGCGGTGGCGATGCGGTTTCAGATGGAGAGGAAGTGAAATTGGGTTCGCCGGAGTTTGAGTTTGAATTTGAAATTGAAATTGAAATTGTTTGATGTTAGGGCAATGGAAAAATGGAGAAGCTGGAGGAATCCGAGAAGTGAGGTCAAACAGACGGTGCGAGCGATTTATAGGGAATCGAGTGGCTTCGCTTGAGGCTTAAGGAAATGGTCCCCCCCTCACGCCGGCTCCAGATTCATATGCGTGGTCCGCACTACATTTTCTTATTTTCTTTTTCTCTTTTTTTTTTCTTTCTTTTTCAATACAGTATTTAGCGAAATATTGAGAGAGAAATACTCTTTTTTTGGTTAAATATTTAATATATGGTTTACTTACTGAACTGACGGAATGAAATTTTTCAAAATACAAGTCGCTTAACCAATAGTGAGTAAATTGAAAAAATAACAAAATATTAAAGAACATATATTTAACTTTTTTTATTTTGTTTATATATTTTGAAAATGTTATATCAGGTCCTTGAAGTTTGAAACGATCCATTTAACCCTGGTATTTTAAAAAAACATTAGCTCCTTTTTTTTTTTACCATAAATATAGGGTAGAAGATTCAACCTTCGACTGTCAAAAAAATTATAAAAGTAATGACAAACCTGTTAATTGCTCAATTTAATTACTATATCGTTATATATTTGAAATAGTATGAAATTAGTTAATTGTATAATTTTCCTAGACATAACTAAAATCAAACGAATGTAATTCTTAGATATTACAATTAACGTGTCAGGTAAGTGTTGAATTGACAATAGAATTTTACTAAAAGAAATTGACAATAGACTTTATAAAGCAGGGTGATCAAATATATACCATTTTAAAACCAAAAATTTATTATGAACATACCATCTTAAAAGTTCACCAATCACATTAAAGTTTAAATTTTAAATTATAATTTATGTTAATGTCACTATTTGACTATTAACAATCAAATTCGAAGAGTAAGGACAATATTTAGTGGGAGTGAGTGACAATTAAAATTAAGCATCTTTTGATAATGGTTTTAGAGTACACAAACAACGGGAGAATACCATGTTGGACGAAATAGAAAATTGAAAATACAATGTTTGCTTAGAAATCTAACGTGAATTTTCCATCATGTTTTCCATTTCAAATGAATCATGAATTGACACTATTTCTAAGCAATTTGTACCACGGATGTTGTTATAATAAGATACTAATAATATGTAGAAAAGAGACACATTGGTAATTAAGCATTTGAGCATGGGTCAATTTGACATTTAGAAACATCAAGTAAATGAAAATTTTTGACACATAAGGGTAGAGGTATTAACACAAATTTCTCTTTGTAAGATTCAACATCTATATTTTGATGTATGTTTATAATAATTCAAAAGTTGTTTACTTAAAAAAAAAAAAGTTAAACATTTAAAAGGTGAAAGCAAGATGAGGACAGAAAAAAAATATATATATATATATTATAATTATAAACAAAAATTATTAACAAAATAGATTTGGATTTATTTCATTGTATCTATATTATAAATTGAATTGAATTATCTTTGAATTAATCAATATAAACTTAACTTAACGATAATTGGTATTTTTTTCTAATCAAAATGTCATGAATTTAAACATCCACCACCTGGTGTGGTGTTTATTATCTTGATTGATGTACATGCACATAATTATAAATTTAAAAAAGAAAACTTAAAATGATAGAAAATATAAAAACTTTTGCTAAATAAAGATCAATAATGAATTCAATTCCGAGGAACCACTAATAATATGACAGATATGACCCCTTACGAAAATATCAAAAGACACAAATTGCCCTTCTCTTTTGTTGATAAATACGGAGATAAAAAATTTCCATTATTTTTTCAAAAAAATATTCTTCTGCACAAAATTTGAAAAGTGGCGGTTCTACGCAGTCGCGTCAGTCCACTCGTTGATTCTCGGGCGAATACTAATAGAGCTTTGTTCACGAAAGGCGGTACGCTGCTGCCATTGCCAAAAGTTTTGGCAATTTATTTAATTCATTAGCTACTTGTCAGCGTCATTTTAAAAAATAAAATAATCAAATGTAATCAATCCTCTTACTTTCTTACTATGTTTAATTGGATTAAAATTTAAATTTAAATACCACTCATAACTAAAATTACCGATATCGAAGGAGAGTTGAGATTTATTTCATTTTTTTAAATGATTGGTTCTATTCGTCTCTCCCAAATTTGGTTTCCTTTTACAAAATTCCATTTTTTTATTACAGAAATATGTGTGGAGTCAAATTTAGGGATTTGTTTCGTTTTTCAAATGACAATCAGATTGAAGGGACCTGTTTCTTATTTAAAAATTCCTTTCTTTTCTAAATTTTGTTTATTTTTATTCCATTCGATTTAACATTCTAATTTATCTCATATTAAAATTAAAAATTTAATTATAATTTCGACAATAACATACAACTTTCATGAACAATTCTATTAATTTGAGATATATATCAATTATCACTAAACTATGCTCATCCAAGATTGAGTGAGAGGATAATTAAAATTTGATTTTTGTATTTCCTATCGAATTCTAACCGACAAGGACAAAAATCAAGTGATCGGGGAATTTTTTTATTTTATTCTTTTTAACTACAATGTTTTTAATTGGAAAAGTTGAATTAGATTTTCTTTCCAGAGTGTTTGTTTAGTGAAAATTTTATAATCTGATTTGAAATTGCAAGAAAAATAACTCATCCAAGTGTGTTTTTTTTTTTTTTTTTTTTTTTGGAGCAGAACGAAAACTTCATCAATGAAAACTCATACGAAGTTATGTATTGTATTAAATTACTTGATTGGGTAAATCTTTTTGAGAGTTAAATTGACTGTTTCAATATCATAAAGATAAGCTTAACCGGATAAGTTTGAAATAAAGCGAGGTAACAAAATTTGACTCCAACTTATTTTGTCAAATAAAAAGAAATTAGTAAATAATGACTGAAAACTGAAACTAATTACTTTTATCTTGTATGGAAGTGTTTTTTTTTTCTAGAAAGTAGATTTTTAAGTATTTGATTAATCGAACCTCCATGGAAATTCCATGGAAATTACAGGTTGGTATTTTCATCTTACTATTTGTCAAACTCTAGAAAAGAAAAATAACCATTACTGTGAACATCTTTAACAATATTTTTAATTGGCTACAAATATTTTTAGCTGTCTAAAATTGATCTCGAACAGTTAAACCCACTCTCAGTACAAGAGGCAGTTTATTTAACCTTAAAATTATATCTCAATTCCCATAAGTCCATGGATTTTCGATTAATTTGGGGTTCAAATTAATACTCGTAAAAAGGTAAAAAAAAAAAAAACAACCAATTCAACGTACAAAATTCAAAATTCTCTCTATTAAACAAAATGAAATATTTACAAGAAAAAGAAAAAGAAAACATAAATAGGGCCATCTCGGTCCAGAGAGGGGAAGAGAAGAAAACAGAGGAGAATCAATACATCTCCATCTCCATCGGATTTCTTCCGCTCACGGAAAATGAAATAGCTCTGCTAATAGTAATTATAATCTTCTAATTACTCTACCTAGGAATCGCCGACGGAGATGGGTCGGCCGGAGATGCCAAGCGGCGAGCGGGAGATCTGGCGAGTCATCTCCCGGAAGGCGGCCGGCGGTCTGATCTCCGGCTGCCCAGATCTCCAATCGATGATCGTCTCCGATTCCTCCTTGATCTTCCTCACTTGGCTATGAACAGGAAACGAGCGCTCCATCTTCTCCATCCTCTCTCTGTTCGCCATCTCAAAAAACCCTAAAAACTGCGGCGGAAGCAAATTCAAGACTCCTTCCAAAATCAATCTATATCCAAACGCCTCAATACCACGCGGCTTTATATAATACCGAATCTACAGAGAGAGAGAGAAAAAAAAAAAGGAATACCAGTCGGAGACGTAAGATGGCAGGGAAGATAGAAGTTGGGTGGGGAAAGCGGAAGCGCAATCCCATTTTGAATCAGGTGACTGCTTTTGACCTCGTCGATCCTCTGCGTCGCGTCCCACCGGATTATCCTGGACCCACTCTCCGTGAGCCGCTTGATTGCCCCTCCTCTCCACGTGTCCTGGCTTTGGCCGACGCTGATTATTATTAACCCGTCTTTGAAGTTTGACCCTTCACAAAGGAAAATTTAAATTACTGATTTTTATTTCTGTGGCCTGACGTCTAATTTAATTCAATGTTTTGTCTGAACATTTAAATATTTATTTTTATTTCTTTATTGCCTCTTTTCTTATTTGACTCCTTTTACGAGGAACAACGTCAAGCTGACTATAGGGATTAATCTGAAAAAATAATTGAGAAATAAAAATCCAACAAATTTGATTTGCATTAATATTATTCTTGTGAAAATTTGATTTCAATTAAAAAGTATTGAATTAGTCGTTATTGTATATATGTTTGGTGGAAAAAAAAAGTGTGAACGGAGAAATTTTTCTGCTTGAATAAGAATATCTCGAGGGTCAAAAAGTCAGAGTCTATCGAAGAGGTTTACCGGAAAAAACAAACCCCGGCCAAGTACCTACGAATATCATGAAAATTCCAACTTTAAATATATATAAAAACTTTTTTTTCGTAATAATTTAAAAATTATATGTTAAATCATTTTAGTCCTCAGATGTTTCAAAATATCTCGAGTCTCCTTAGATAAGATAAATTTCTAACCTATCAAAAGAGGGTGGATAAATCATGTGAGAATATTTCAGTAACTAACTATATTTCTAAATATAATATAAATATTTAATATGTCCCTAACCTTTTTAACTTTATGTTTGTAAAACTTATATATGTAAGACTTTTGACGTTTTAGAACCGATAAAACATAAAATTTTAAGTTATTAGATATGTTAATTTATAAATCTTTAAAACCGATATTCCGGAACTAAATTTGTGGTTGAATAAAATGTTTTTTAAAAGATTTAATTAGATAACAAAACGAAAATTCAAATGAAACTCAAATAATTTATGAGGTAAAATTGGAATTTAACTAAATTAATAAGATGGGTCGCTTTCTGAGTCTGTGACGACGACGTTGACGTGGCACGGACGTAGCGATTCGCGAGTCGGTTAAGTTTGTTATGATTATAAGAAGCGGAAGCAGTGGGAAGTCCATTATCGTTAAAAATACCAAACCAAACACGTGGCAAAATCGGGCGGCGTCGTTTTAATTGCGTGCAATCCCGGCCCAAAGATTTGGTGTGGTCACCTTACCTTTAGCCGAGTTTTAATCGCAAAAAGAAGTTCACACGTGGCGCGTCCGAATTGGTGAAAAATGCTTGGTTTTTACACATTGAATGCGTGACTTGAGTCTTAAATCATTTTAATTGGTTGGAGTGATTAGTAAGCATTAGGCCTTTGACAAACTCTCCCCATTCATTATTTTGATTAATAAATAATCCTCAATATGGCAACGCAATAATCACATGTTAATCATTGGATTATATTTCATAAATCATTCAAATCTCTCTAATCCTTTTTTGGGAAATAATTCAACTCTATCGAGGGAGAGAGAAGCAAATTTATAAAATACTTTAGTGTTTTACTAGAACAAGTAATTTGATATAATTGAATGAATCGTTTGTTTGATAATTAAAATGGTAAGAATTAAAAGTTAATAGAACAACTTTTTAGATTTAAAAAATAAAATGTGAAACATGAAAATGTGTAATAAATCAAGTGTTTCTTGTATTTCACTTTCCCACGTTACCAACCTAATTTTTTATCACCAATATAAACATAAATCAGTGGTAATTGACGTATATCTCTAACTAATAAATCATTGGTTCAAATATCTCCGTCTCTTGTCTTGTTATACTAAAAGAAAATAATAATAATAATTCTTTATATTTCCATTTTATATATCATAGAGTGACTTTCTATCATTTTTGCAAGTAATAGGTTTAAATATTATTTTTGTTCATCTACGGTTCATTTTAGTCTATGTATAATAGGTTTCAAAATGTATGTGTTGGTTCATATATTCTCAACTTGTTTATTTTAGTTCTTATATTTTAAAAACATCATTTTTGGACCCTATGCTTATAAAAAAATGATTATTTTGGTCCCCAATTTCAAAATTTTAACTCTAATTTTATACATAGTGGAAACCCCTAGATACAATTCAATGTTGTATTTAAATAAATTTTGTGAGTGAAGTGTTATTATGAAATTTGATTGAAATAAATTAGATAAAAAAGAATGAAGGTTTTGAAAGTACATGGATTAAAGTGAACAAAAACAGAATATATAGAGAACAAAACGGACGTTTGGGAAGTAGGGCGACTAAAATGTACAAAAGTTGAAAATACATAGACTAAATAGTATTTAAACATAAATAATATAAGCTCGAGACAAGCATTTTTATTTATAAAAGACAATTAACTAACCTATACATAAGATATGAGTTAGATAAATATAACAACAAAGTTGTTAGGTCATATGTGCTCAACCTAAACTAGATTACATAGAGACTTTTGATATTTTAGACTTATTACATCATTGCCACAACTTTGAGTGAAGGTTTTTTTTTCTTTTTTCTTTTTTTAAATAAGAGAGAAATGGGGAAATGCTCTTTATAAAATTTCGCTCAAGTTCATTATATTTGGAAAAACCTAACTTTAATTATGATTGTTTGAAAAATTCAAAGCATGTAATCCCATAAAGTTTATTAAACAAGCTAGTAAAGGGTATGTTTCATACACAAATCATTTAAATTTACTGAATCAAATAGATTAAGAATATCTATCTGACAAATTTGTTTTCTAAATTTGTTTTTGAATTATGTGATCTAAATGAAGTACTGAAAATAACATTTTTATTAGGTATTTTCATATATTAAATTTTAAATTGTTAAATTATATTAAGAAGTATAAAACTTTGATAAATAAACCTATTTCACGCTATAAACTCATTTTATTTTTGTTAAAATTTAATAGGTGAAGCATCATATACTATAAGTTATATAATATTGTAAAATAATAATTATACAAAAAAATATAATATTCTACATTGATGTGGTTACACAGTTTACAAACATATTATTACTTAATTTTTATTCAACAATTTTAGAATTAATATTCAAATTATAGATGTTCTACCAAACACAATCTAAAAAATATGGAATACAATTTTTTTATCGGATCATTTGTTTCTAGATTTTTCACTATTTATATTTTCAACCCACCGACCAAAATGCACCCTAAATATAGGCCTATACGCATTAGATAAATAATTTTTCTTTTTTAAGTAAAGCCATCTCATAAACATGTTCTTAGTTTTATTTTTCTTTTTGTTGATTAATGAGTATTTATTAAAAGTACGTTTCAGTTTATAAAATAAAATGTTCTTAAATGTTTTAATTTCAAGTATCAAGCGATACAATTAGGTTCAAGTTCCATTTTACTATCTGATTTTTCAACATTATTCCATTTCTTAAACTTTAAAGAAATCATATTTTGATCATTACGTTTACTTTTTTTGTTAGCAAATCTACCATGTAGTTTGAAGTATGTGTACTAATGTATGAACTTAGTATATATTCAAATCACCTCGAAATGGGAAGTTGCCACATCGAATAATTTCTCATGAAAAGAACTTCTCTACTAGGTCGATCTTGAACCTTACAGAGAGGGGACCAATGTTTGGTAGAGAAAATTGTTGCGCCAGTGGAGGACAGCGATTCGCTAAAGCAGAATTGTTCAAATCAACATCTCCACCTCGAACGATCGAGGTGAGAGACTTGGTCAGTTTAGCATAATTTCATACTTGTTGAACGGTTCGACCTGAGTAGCCTGACATGTTCGATCTGCAAAATGACAAAGATAACTGCCGATTCCACTCTAGGTAGAATCCCGTGTTTATAAATAGAAGACCTCATTTCCACTCTAGGTATCGAATTTTTCATCAAACTTTATATTGAATCTGAGCTAATTTGAGCGTCGAAAATTTTACCCTCTTATTCAGATCAGGTCTTCCCATTGTGCATGAACCAAGTTCGACCATTACTAAAGTTTGACCTTCTGCATTTCTTTACATAAATAAGTTTTATTTTTGTATTATACTAATTCAACAATACGTGATCATAAGAATTCAATCCTCTCATCTTTGTTGATGTTTGTTTAAAAACTAAAAATAGTTATTTATTGGAAGCTCAAGAATTTAAACTGATGTTTTAAATTACAATAAAGTAAATCGGAAAGTTCAGAAGGCGAAAATGAAAATAAATGTTTTTCTGAGAAAAAAAAATCCTCTGCCGATCTTCTATTAATAATATTTAACTCAGAAAAAAAAAGCATTTAAATGTAAAAGGATTGTAATTCATCCAGATCTAGAAAGGAAAGATCACGAGTCCGACTAAGGTTCAAACAACCTTATTTTATTATTATTTTTAAAAAAGCATCTAAGAATGAGTGCAACTTTTTGTATGTTTCCAATCAAAGAAAAGAAAATAAAAAATCTTTAGAGCGGAGGTGTTTGGGGTTTGAAATTTGAAAGTGGCCGGACGCTATAAACTCGACCGTTGGAGCTGAAGTAAAAGTTACAGTTCCGTCACACAAATTGAAGGGACCGCCAAAAAAACACGGTGGCAGTACGACGACGGTGGGTCCCCTCGCGAGATCACAACGGCCCATGTGCATTTGGGTGACAGAATGTCATTTTATTTTTTCCCTTCCGCACCACTTCCCCATCTCTCTTTCCTACTGCTGCAGCAAAGAAGAAACAAACGCCATGGGAAGGCTCAGAGCAAAATGTGACTACGAAGACATCAGAAATGCTCGCATTTTGGAGAATCAGGTTTCTTCATAAACCCTCCTCCTTCTTCTTCTTCTTTTTGCGTGGTCTGATTTCATGGAAAATGGCGGTATTAGGAGCGATTGGCGTCGCTAGGGTTGAAGAAGACCGTATCTGAACTTCGTTCCATCCTTTCCTCTGCAAAATCTCCGAAGATCCAACCGAGCAAATGTCGCCAGGCGATCTCCAGAATCTCCCTTCCTCTTCGTCGCTCCGATCGCCTGAAGCGAATTACGCCCGAAACCACTCCCCTACGTTGCCAGATTTCTTACCGGAGATCCGACCGCTTAAAGGGGAAACTAATGCTTGATAATCCGAACTCCGATTTTAAAGAAGGTAAAATGATCTAGAAAACCCTCTGGTAAATGGTAATAATATATTCTGTATGCCGATGTTGACTTTTCTGTCGAATTAACGCAGTAGGAGAAATTGGAGTAAGGGAAGAGACGAAGAAGAGGCCTGCGAATGCCCCTTTGGTGGACAGTGTCGAATCGAAACATCGACTTTCGCCGGACGCTTCGGCAAGGACGTGCAATAGCAAGGGACGGGGCAGTGTTTATGATCCTGTTTTTGGAATCTGCTGCCATTTCTGCAGGTACATTCGATCTTTTCTTCTACCCCACTAGGGTTTTGCTTAGATTCACACTTTGATGATGGCTGAAAACAAATGTGGGGTGGGTTTAGGCAGAAGAAACTCTGTGGAGAAGAAGATTGCAAGAGATGTGGTGATTTCGATATGGATGAACCCTGCATCGGTGAGTGATTCAAACGAAATCCACCACTGATTCATTGTTATATCATAGTCAAAATGTACCGAGTGATTCCTTGCAGGAAAGACTGATTGCTCTGTTTGTCATTCCTCCAATGGCGTCTTTTGCCGAGCTTGTCTGAAGGTCAGATATGGCGAAGGTAAACGTCTCTCCAATTCAGAATGATGAAAATCCTTTGAGACATAGAATTGAAGGATGATTGGGCTGTGTTGTTTGTGATCAGAAATAGAAGAAGTGATAGAGAACAAGAAATGGATGTGCCCTCATTGCGTGGAGGAGAAAGGAATTGACCCTTATTGGATATGCAACAGGTTTGTTTGCTTTAGGTCTCCAGAAACACAGAATTTTCAGTTTGAAATTTCGTCAAAATGGATTATTGGATCTTTTTGTTTTGCAGTTCATTGTGTTTGAAGAAGCGCAAGATGGCTCCAACAGGGCCCGCCATTTACAGAGGTAGTCGAATTGAATTCTCTTTTATTTTATGATTTTTTTGGTTGTTGGGTCATTGATTCTGCTGCCATCTTTTGTGTTCTGTTGATTTCTTTAGCTCGGGAAATGGGATACCAATCCGTTGCACATCTGTTGATGGATGAACTCAAGCGAGCAGATTTATGCAAGAGATAAGCCTTCGTTCTCTTTTTGCTTCTGATGCTGAACTCTGACTTTGAATCTCTGTATCATATATCTCACAAATTTCAGTATTTAATTGGTAAAATTTCCCAACTTTCAATTCAACCCCATCTCTAAAATCATATATAAAATAATGAAAAGGTCCTATAATTACATAAATATTTCAGGACACTCGTAAAAGTAGGGGAGACAAAACTAATAGCTATTTGCAGAGATCCAATTTTTCCTGATATCCTCTCAATAACGCTCGGCCACGGTTGCTTTCTTCGTTTTATGTTTGAACTGCTTACAAATATATGTGTGTTGATATAGCATTGATATATCTTATTAAATTATTGATATATTTGTGTGTTGATATAATATTAGTATACCTTATTAAAATGCAATCGGTTTGAACGTGAAAAACAGCAAGAAAGTGGCTCTTCTGTGTGATCTCTATGTAATGGGCTGAGTGTTATTTAAGGGTAAATTTAATTATTTAATTATTATTTTTTTAAAAAAAAGAGGGTAAATTTAATTCTTTTTTATATTCTATTTGACTTGAGACTTGGAAATTTAAAACTAATGACTATATTTTTAAGGAGTGGGTGCCAAAATTTAGGCACTCACTTAAATTTCCCTTTTTCTTTTCTCTACTTTCTGCGAGTGTCTATTTTTCACTTTTTCTTCCAAAATAGTAGCTGCCATGAATTAGCATGCTGGGCTGGGCCGGCCAATATGATGTTATTGGGATGAAACTTGCGGGCTGCTAGGTGTCAGACACACTAAAGACCGGCCCAGATGGTGTGAACAAAAAGAACGGGGTCATTCAATCAGATAAGTTACATTGTTACCTCACACACTTCATTCATTTAAAAACATATATATTAATTTGTTGATTTATTTGCACAAACGAAAATGGCTCAACCTTAATCGGCATATATTTCCAATCAAGAGGTTAAAATTTGTTGATTTATTTTGCAAACTTCGAATTCTATAGAAACATAAATTTTCAACCAATCATAAACGGTCGCGTTATTAATGAAATTATATTTTATTTGGAATTAATTATATATTATTTCTAAATTAAAATTAAAGAAAAAAAATGGTAATTACCAAATAATTCCATTATGTCTTTCCTTAAGCCATTTGGATTGAGATTTAATTAATGGATCATATAAGAATTGGGTCCAAAATCAAATTAGTTGAAAATTACCATTTTTTTTATCTCGAAACTGAAATTACCACAATATCATTATAGTTGATGGATGATAGACTTTATTAAATTTGAATAAGTCTAAAATCACTCAAGCATTGGTTCAAGAAACCTGGTAAAACGTCTCAAATCCTTCTGAAATTAAATTGGGCATATGAACCAAATAAAGATTAATGTTCCAATAAATCCATTGAAAAGAATATTATTGTTTGGTACTTTATACATCATTTTGAATTTTAAACAGTTAAATAATATAACTTCTACAAAAGGAAGTCTAAATTTTTATATAGAGTAGGTCTATACATGGTATTAAACGTGGCAGCATTTATATTTTGGTTTTAATATTATTTTGGCCATTATATCTCTTGCTTTAGCTTACTTTTGTTATCATACTTGTGTAAGGTACGATTTGATTATTGTATTTTAATTTTTGTTTGTTTGAGCACGTATATTTTTGAAGTGTTTATTTTGATCACTATATTTTTAAAAAGTTACCATATGATCAATTCATTTTCATTTATATCTCAATTTTTTTATCACTGTACTCACATATTTTCTTACGATGTATGTCATAAATTTGTATTAAACAGTATAAAATTTATGTTAAAATTTTACAAATAAAAATAAATATAAGGATTGGACATTTTCTAAAAGAGATCAAAATTGATATTTCGAAAGTAAATTGACTAAAATAAATAAAAAGATATTTCTAAAAGGAGACAGATCAAAATACAAACAATTAGAAATAGAAATAGTATTAAAACCTGATATTTCGACAGGTGTGACAGTTCATTAAATAATTTTGAAGTTGAGTGCATGATTGTGTCTATTTATTTTGGAAGTTAAAACGTTGAGTTGAGTGTCAGTTATCACTTTTGACAGTTGGGAGAACGCAATAAATCAAACTAACGCTCAACCTTTTAATTTTCTTGGAAGAAACTGCAACCCTCCAAACTGAAAAGTCTTCAAATTTCCACCTCCCCATGACACATTTACAACTTGCAACAATGTTTTTGTAAATAATAAAATATTAGAAATACTATTTTGTATATATATATATATATATATTTTTTTTTTTTTTTTACTTTTAAAAGATTCATTTTATTTTTTGTAGATCATCTTTATACTTTTAAGGAGTGGTCAGTTTAATATTTATTTACAAAATTTTGACATAAATTTTTTACATAATAAAAACTCTTTAATACGAATTTATGACAACATTTTAAGAAATTTAGTGAGTAGAGTGTTTCATGTAAGATAAAAAATGAAAATAAAGTGACCAGAATATTCTGCTTAAATTGAGAGTACGAGAACTAAAATAAATCAAAATAGTATTTAAACTAAAATAAAAATAAAAATAAAATCTCAACTAATTATGTTGAGAAGAATTTAAATTTAATCAAATCATATGATATGTTGTGGGTCTATTACCTATCCCACCTAAAAGGCAGAAATATATTCCAATTGAAAATTAAGAAAGTAGAGATATATATAGAAAGATGAGTAAATAATAAAATCCAAGGAAGTCAAAGAAAGCTGGTGGATTGGTCCTCCAAAGAAATATTATAATGTTGTCATTATAAACACAGCTGAACTGATATTTGTATATAATTATTTCTATAATTCAACTTTTTTTTTTCCAATTTCAATGCAATAATTAATCAGACATCACAGCCATCAGCTAACTAACATAGTAAAGATATATTTATTTGTTTATTAATTACTATTCATGACTCCAATATATACAGAAGAATTTTTCTCTCTCCAGCAACTCCAACCACCACTCAATCATTTTAAATAAGTTCGATGTTTAGATTTTTATTTTGATTTATTTTGATTATTGTAATTTTAAAAAGTGATAATTATAATTTTTATTTACAAAATTTCATAATTAATGATATAAATTTTTGGTTACTATCATGAATTTTTTTTATAAAAATAAATGAGATAAAAGTTGAAAAGTAAATGACTAAAATGACCCTTTTTTAAATGATGAAATGAAAATGAATATTTGAAATAGATTAAAATGAACGAAGCAAAATAGTATTGCTTAAAAAAAAAAACTCGTGATTGCATATATTTTGAGGAAATGATGATCTCCTTTCAATTTTTGTAGATCTTTTATTTCACATTTAATGTTAGATTTTTTTAGGTTGTCACAGTTTCTTGATTACTATTCAATAATTGTCAATAAAATATTCAATAAAGAAAATGACATGTTATTATTATTATTATTATTATTTTAACATTTAAGAATGTTAGGAGGGTAGGGATGACAAAACTCACCTCCAATTTTTTAGAATTATTAAATTATTGATAAAAATATTAATGTTTGTGAAATAAATTGATTGTTTGAACAAGCAAATAATACTACTATTTTGATTAAAAAAAGTATATTTTTTTTGTCATAATTATTAATATTCATTTAAAAATTATTTAAAACACAATTAAAATCAAGACTAGGGGAATAGAGTGGGATGCTTTTTTAAAACAATATTTTTCTTTAATTCTTTTAAATTTTTATTGAACATGCTATAACTTTATTTTATTTATTTTTATTTTCTAAGCGAGTAATGTGTAATATGTATATAACATGTTGTAAAACGAAAATATAATTGGATTATTTAACTTTAAAAAAGCAAAAGAAAAGGATGTTACGTGGGCCCCATTTACAACGTTATTGTTCTTTAAAAATGATAATTTGTTACATATTTTATTGAGGCCGTCAAATTGTCGGTGCGTTACGGGTTGCGGCAATTATCGGATCGAATCGGATCATCCAGCGGGCTGGCTGGAGATTTTCGGTGTCTCAATTATTATTATTATTATATTTAATACTATTTTAATTTTTATATTTTTAGCTTACATTCAATTATTTTTTCCATATTTTCAAAATGTTTATTTTTTATACTTTTATATGTTAGAATTACGATGGAATGAAATGAGATAAAAAAAAAAAAAACTAAAATAGTCACTTTTTAATAGTATAGGACCAAAATAAACAAGAGTGTTTGAGTTTGAAATTGGCACTTAAACGTGTGTCGTGAATCTCTACAGGGAATAAACTTGCAAAAGAGAGGCGAGCACTTTGACTTTTAAGTCAACAGAAGTCCGAGCTGATTAAATTCAAAGACAGTCGAAATTCACGCGTAGTTGTAAACCAACCTCTCTCTATTTTTTATAAGTTGCTATTCATGGTGTGGTGTTAATCACCAACCGTATCTTCTCCTAGATTGTGGTGCATTCTGGAGATAAGTGGGTATTGATTGCTCTTTAATTTCTCATCGAATTCACATCGTATTCCAAATGTCACGGAACAAAGAATCAAGTGACTATATATGGATACTGATTCGTCTCCGAGCTCCTTGCTCCTTTCGAATATCTACATCATGTTTGCACTAGTCTAAAGATTTGGTTCGATTTCGTGACACTTGGCGGTAGATTTCCAACCTCCCAACAACGAAAAGTTTATAGGACATGACTAAAATATACATTTTAAAAGTATAAACAGGAAAATGAATCAAAAAAAAAATACCATCATCAAAAAATTATTTAAAATTTATTTTATTATCCTTACATAATAAAAAATTATTATTATGCCGGTGAGAGGGAAAACGTATGGAATGAGAAGGGGGCAATATACAATTTGATATCTTATAGAAAAGCCCAAAAACCAAAAGCTTTAATCTTTTTTCTTTTTTCATTTATTTTTTTTTTATTTGATCTCAACAGCTTTCTCAATTTATCATATAAAATCAAAATTAATTAGCTTTGATTCCATGATAATACTAATGTATCTTTTTCAATATATTCCGTCCTCTTTTTTTAAATAAATATTATACATTTAAAGTAGGTAAATAAATTATGTTTGTCCCATTAATTCTAATATACAAAGTATATTTTATGATCTAACAGTCATAAAAGTCAAGATTATCAATACGTTTAAAAAACTTTAAAAGAGAAAAAAAAAATGCAATATGAGTTAATTGGTTAAGGAATATATTTTCAATTAAAAAAATTGGATGTTTGAATTGTGGTTGCAAGATGTGCAAATAAAGTTTCGCATTGATTAGGAAAGAAACTGATCAATGGTACATAAATGGGGACAATTATTCAATTGTTACGAGGCATTTTAGGTGAAATCAAACATAAAGTTGTGAGACATTTTATTTCAATTATGTCATTTTTGCAAAAATTTAATTTTTTTATTATATTTGATATTTCATATACTATTTATACAAATACCTCTACATAAAAAAGTGACTTTTCATAATAATTCTTATATATAATCTCTGCACATATTTTTTAATTAGAAAAATGTAATTCTACGAAGGAAAGTAAAGAGTAAAAAAGTAATGATTGAAACGATGGACTTTTGGTGTAATCAAAATAACAATCAATTAATTCATCAATTTCATTATAAAGAATAGATTCATACAAAAGAAAAAGGAGATGAAATAGTAATGAGTTGAAAAGTTCTTACAATTTCCATTTGCAATAATTTGGTAAGAAAAGGAAGGTTATATGATGGAAATTGGAAAACAAAAAAATTGGTGGCCTTTTTGAATGGACATTTTGTCATCTAAACTTTGGGCATTTGGAAAAGGGTATTATAGTTATGTGGCCCTTTCAAATTTTTAATATGACAAAAAAAAATTTTGTTTGGTATATAATTGAATTAAACATCCCCAAAAAAATCACTTGGTCAAGTCACTTTCTTCTCCAAATTATGGCATTTCATACTCCATGCACCCAAACAAGCCCGGCTCAATTTTACCCTTTTCATATCCAATCACGTCAACTTCTCGAGAGCGTTGTCTTAAATAGAAACAAAGATTAGGTTTATTTTATTAAAATTTACTTATATTCAGATTTAGATATTACCAAATATTTTTACAACATAGAAATATTTTAAGGGCTTAGAGTTATCTATCCATATAGGTGTTTAAATGAACCGTTGACGTTGTGTCTAAAAAGAACTTCAACCCAAATATAATATTTGGATTATTGGGTTGGTTCTTATTATTCAAGTCATTCATCAAAATATTGTAATAATAATAATAATAATAATAATAATAAAAAGTAAATGTTAATATCTTAAAATATTTGCCAACATGAACCTAACTAAAACATCTCGTTCAAATAAAGAATTATGGAATGAAATAAAATTAAAATTAATACGTCTATATATAATTTCAGATATTTTCCATCTAAATTTATTTTTTGAACCAATCAAACTAATAAAATTTTTATTTACTTCAACTCAACACATTTACAAATTGTACTAAAAAAAAATTAATTTACAACACCCTAAATCACATACACTAAAGTAACGGCCATGCAAATTGCATAATAAACAAAATGAAAAGATAATTAATGTGTTTAGGAAACAGGCTGGACATTCACATTTCCCAATTAAGCAAATCTAATTAATTGATACAAATCACAATCATCCAACTCTCATTATTTGTAAATTTTGTGTTTTTTTGTTACATTTAATTAATAATTTTATTTTTTGTTTGAAAAAAATTAATAATATTAATTATTAGGGAGTGGGTCAGCAATATCATTCCTGATCTCTACTTTGGAACCAAATGTTACATAGACAAAGCTATGATTATTATTCTCTTACCTTTAAATCAACCTTTTTACACTAACTAAACCTCTCTTTAGGGCAATAATAATTTTAATACTTGCATTTTTTAATATATTTATTGATATTAATAAATATAAAGAAAAATTAAGTAAATTAAACTTATTTATCTACAAAAACTTTTTTTTTTTATTTGTGCATGGTTCTATATCTATTTATATTCTCCATATATAGAAAAAATTTGTTAAGAATTATGTTATTGGACTTTTCTAATGACTTACCTTTTGATTTGGATTCAAATTTCATTTTGGTTTTTCTCCATTTTTAAAATATCAATTATAGTCTTGAACTCTCAAAAAATAATTATTCAAGTCCTCAAGTTTTCAAAAGGACTATTATTGCTATTATCTTGTCACTTTATATCTATTTATCAAATATTCATCTTAAGCGAATTAAATGACTCCGATACATATTCACATCAAAACTATTGAAATCTATTTGTTGAATGTATATGTCGATTACTGCTGAGCTATGTTCGTTTTGGCTATTGAAATCTATTTGTTAAAGTAAAATAAAGACAATAACTAAAGTATATAGTACTAATGTTTTAAACGCCTCAAGATCAAACTTTGAATATTAATAAACAAAAATAGAGAAATGAACTAAAATTAGATTCCCCATATGATAAACTTTTATTCCCTTACAAAAGATAGGATGAAGGAGGGAAAATAAAAAGAAAGAAAAATGATATGAGATTAATCAATCTGAACATAATTCAGTTCATTAAAACATCGAACCAAGTCGATATGTTGTATAAAAAAGAGAAATGTCCGAGACTAAGAAACAATCTTTTTTTCTTTTTTTTATTTCTTATGGAAGGAAAAATAAATAGAATACAAAAAAGACAAAATTAAACGGAAAAAAAAAAAAATCCGAGAGCGTTGTGAATTTGACAAGCGAGAGAGTGACCACTGGCTTTTGGATACACAAAGAAGAAGCCTTTCCTTTTCCCTAATCTCTGATCTCTTCTCTCTCTCTATCTCTCTGAATATTAAAGAAGAAGAAAAGAAAAGAAAAGAAAAAAGAGATTGAAATTTGGGAATTGGGAATTTGGGATAATCTTCTCAGCCACAGCCTGGGACTGGGTAACTCTGTGAAATTCGTCTCACCCAATTGAAAAAGAAAGAGACAGCACACAAAATGCAGCTTCCCCTTCCCTTCCACAGCTCACACTCTGCCTTTTCTCCTTCTAAAACTCCCTCTTTTCAATCCCTTTAACCTAAATTCCCAACCAATGCCTTGCAACATGGAACCCTCTTTGGGTTTTTGAAATTTCTCAGCCACAGCCCTCCATTTTCCTGAAAACTCTACTGGGTTTTGCTCCAAAGCTCCCCCAAATGCGGACCCAGATGGGAACTCCTTTGCTTTCTCTGTTTCTTTTCGCTTTCTGTGTTCTACCTCTCAGTGTGAGACCAGATCTTGCTTCCGACACAGCTGCTCTTCTGGCCCTTCGCTCCGCCGTGGGCGGCCGGACTCTCCGCCTTTGGAATGCCACTGACCAGAGCGTCTGCTCTTGGCCTGGGATTCGTTGCGAGGACAATCGCGTCACTGTTCTTCGTCTCCCCGGCGCGGCGCTCTCCGGGGAATTACCGGCGGGCATTTTCGGGAACTTGACTCACCTCCGCACTCTTAGCCTCCGGCTCAACGCATTGTCCGGCCAGCTCCCCTCAGATCTCTCCGCATGCGTTAATCTCCGCAACCTGTATTTGCAAGGTAATGAGTTTTCAGGCCTTGTCCCTGATTTCTTGTTCCGCCTCCATGACCTGGTTCGCCTCAATTTGGCCTCCAATAACTTTTCTGGAGAGATCTCTTCGGGATTTAACAATTTGACCCGTCTTAGGACTCTGTTCCTCGAAAACAATCACCTCGCCGGGTCCATCCCGGACTTGAAGATCCCTCTGGATCAGTTCAATGTTTCCAACAATCAATTAAATGGGTCGGTTCCAGCGGAATTGCAGTCGTTTTCTTCGAGTTCGTTTTTGGGTAATTCTCTCTGTGGGCGCCCCCTCGAGGCTTGCGCTGGAGATATTGCTGTGCCGACAGGGAAGGTTGGGACCAATGGCGGGTCTGGACACAAGAAAAAACTCTCAGGGGGAGCCATTGCAGGGATTATCATTGGATCTGTACTGGGTTTTGTATTGATACTTCTACTCTTAATGCTTCTGTGCCGAAAGAAGAGTGCTAAGAAAACAAGTTCAGTCGATGTAGCCACAGTGAAGCATCCTGAAGTGGAAATTCAGGGTGGAAAGCCAGCTGGGGATGTCGAAAATGGCGGTTACAGTAATGGTTACAGTGTGCCAGCCGCTGCTGCTGCTGCAACAACTGTGGCGGCAGGGGCTGCAAAGGGGGAAGTGAATAACAATGGAGCTGGGTCCAAGAAATTGGTGTTTTTTGGTAATGCTGCGAGGGTGTTCGATTTGGAGGATCTTTTGAGAGCTTCAGCGGAAGTTTTGGGGAAAGGAACCTTTGGGACTGCTTATAAAGCAGTTCTGGAACTGGGTTCTGTGGTGGCTGTGAAGAGGTTGAAGGATGTCACCATAACAGAGAGGGAATTCAGAGAGAAGATTGAAGCTGTTGGATCTATGGATCATGAGAACTTGGTCCCTCTCAGGGCTTACTATTTCAGTAGGGATGAGAAGCTTCTTGTCTATGATTACATGCCCATGGGAAGCTTGTCTGCTCTTTTACATGGTAAGCTAGTTCGTTTACTCGTCTTTTCTTTTTCAATTGCTCGGTTGTGCATTTGCCTTTACTTTCTTGTTCGTTTTCAATTGCTTTGGTTGTACATTTTGATTATCATTGCCTTGTCTTGCTTTATTGTGTATCATTTGTTCCTCATGGCCTGTTCATTTCCTCTTTGACATATCTCCCTTTTTCTATCTAATGTTTGGGTTTTTCCTGCCATTGGCATCTCTCATTTGGTTGCATCTTACATAAACTTTGAAGCTGTGATTAACTTGTGAATCAAATGAAAAATTGTTTTACCACTATTTCTGTGTTCATTGTAGTTTCTTCATACATAAATGGTAATAGTTAAATGGGATGACTCAGGTTTGGTCTTTTCATGATATGATCTGATATCCCCTTCTTCATCCCCTCTTTTTCAGACAACTAATATGTCCTTTGATCAACAATTCTTACTGGAAAGTAATATCCTTATCATAGGGAAAATTTGTGGGGTTTTATAGATAATCATAGCTATTACAGTGAAATTTTGAGATTTGTAAAAGTCAAATGTGTAAAACAAAGAGGGTATGTTGGAGAACTGTATTCTTTTGCAGCAGCTTTATCTTTACTGTTTCTTTGCTGCTTGCTTTTGACTCCAGGAAACAAAGGAGCTGGAAGGACTCCATTGAACTGGGAAATCAGGTCTGGGATTGCCCTTGGAGCCGCCCGTGGCATTGAATATCTGCATTCTCAAGGCCCTAATGTCTCTCATGGCAACATAAAATCGTCCAATATCCTTCTATCCAAATCCTACGATGCCCGAGTCTCCGATTTCGGTTTAGCACATCTCGTTGGACCACCTTCCAGCCCCACCAGAGTTGCTGGATATCGCGCGCCGGAGGTCACTGATCCTCGTAAAGTATCCCATAAGGCTGATGTCTATAGCTTTGGCGTATTGCTCTTGGAGCTTCTGACAGGCAAGGCTCCTACACACTCCCTTCTAAACGAGGAAGGAGTCGACTTACCCAGATGGGTGCAGTCAGTTGTTCGGGAGGAGTGGACTTCCGAAGTTTTCGACCTCGAGCTTCTTAGGTACCAGAACGTCGAGGAGGAGATGGTTCAACTATTGCAGCTTGCAGTCGATTGTGCAGCTCAGTATCCCGATCAACGCCCCACAATGTCCCAAGTCACAAAGCGTATAGAAGAGCTGCGCCAATCCAGCCTTCACGAAGTCGTCGATACACAACCCGATGCTGCTCATGATTCAGACAACGCATCCTCTAGGTGAGTTTGGTGGTTTATAGAGAAGAAAAAAAGAATTATCTCCATTTGTTGCAATCTCAATTCAGTGCCAATCATATCTTTCATTTGAAGCCAAGAAAAACAAAAAAGAATCACCAAAAACTTGAATTCCCTGATCTATTTTTCATTGTACTAATTCTTCAGTTTGTTCAGTCAATACTTGGGGTGGATGATAAAAATTGTCATAGCTTTTGTATCTGTTGCTGTTGGGTTGGGTGGGTGATGTAATTAATTACTGCTGCCTTTGCCTTTACTTTTGGCTTTTGGCTTTTGCTTTTGCTTTTGCTTTTGCTTCTGATGCAACTTTTGGTCTGTTCAAATTGAGATGTTCTTCTCTTTTTTAGTTTCTATGATGACCTCTTTGTTGTGATGTCCATTCACAACACTTCCCTCCACACACCTCTTTGAGAGCATTTTGATACCCAAATTTTCATTATTTATTATTTTTTTGTGCAGTTGGTTGAATAAATAAATACATTCACTATTATTGGGACAGCTTTTTAATGCATCATTTTTGTGTGATTGGGCAACATTTGTCTGGTCGGGCCTGAATTAGATATTAAAATTATTGTACAGCCCTTGCCATGCTGATGCCAGACAAATTTGCTACATTTTTTGGTGCAACATTTGGGGCGGAGGTTTGAACCCACGACTATTTGGTCGGAAATACGAATACCTTAATCAGTTTATAAGATCATGTCCAAAATTCTATATTTTCATCTTTGTTGGGTTAATATGATCTATTTTTCGCAGAATTTTTTAAATTGCACGATCTATGCCAATTAATGGATTATGTTGGATTGGTCGTGATTCTATTGAATCGACTCGAGTTATGTAGAATTTGGGCGTTTTTTTGTTAAGTTGAACTTGATGTAGCGAATTAATTGACATGTCGTACCACAAGTAATTTACGTAATGTTTGATAAGATGCACTTTCTAATACGTAGGATTTATAGGTCGGCTCGACTCGATTGACACCTACATTTTGATCCGTTAAGATGGTTGCTTTCTAATTCATTATATTATTTGGCATTATATACCATATAGGTTTCAGAATTGAAAGTGGACCAAAAACGGTGCATGTGAAAGAAAGGGATGTTTTTGTAGAGCATGATATTGTGGTCCTATGTCTCCACTTTTTTCATAGCATCCTAAGCCTCTCAATTGTAAATTAAGGGATCAAAAATCCCAATATATTTTTAAAAATCAATTGAAAACTAAAAGCTTCTTCAACATTTTTTTTGGACCCGTACTAGTATTTGAAAATTGTTCGAATGGTACTAAAATTCAAAAAGTTCTCATTCCAATTTAGACTAACCATCTTTAAAATAAAATAAAACTTGCAACTCAGCAAAATATTTTTAATAAAATATTAAAATGAATATTTGTCGGTTCAGATGAATTTTATTTATTTTTAGTTTATCCTTTTGAATATCGATATATCACAATTCACAGATTCTTCTTTCATATCTTAAATGACTCGACGTTCCTCCAATCTAAATAAAGAGGGTATAATTGAAACTCCGAAAAAAAAACATTTGAATGGGCCAACCGATTATGGGTTGGCATTCCTTCTCTTTTTCTGTTTCTATCTTCTTTTGGGCTCAGCCCATTTATTTCAATTATTGCTGTTCTTTAGTTTCCTCTCTCTCTAATAATAATAATAATAATATTATTATTATTATTATATTATATTTTTTAAAAATGATACATTTTCTTCTAATACAAGAAGTGGAGGTGAGGATTTCAACTTACGACGAAACATGTGTCAATTACTACTGAATTAGGCTGATAAATTTTTTAATGATTAGTAAAAATGATAGCTTAAAACATTTTTAATATACAAATGTGAAGTATGGAATTGAACCTCTCTCTCTCATTTAAGTTGTGCTCGTAATGACAAGAACTTAAATGTTCTTAGTCGTGATTTATTTTAAAATCAATTGACGCCATAGATTATTAATTGATAATAATTGATCGTTGGATATTAACAATTTAGTTAGGACATTTGATTTGATGCCATTTTTATATTTTATTATTTTATATAATAATATAGTTATTTACGAATATTTTTCCCCCATACATCATTGTTTAACTTAGATCCTATATCATAGTCATTATAAAAAGCATGTCACGATGAATGATTAAAGTCAAATACAATAAAACTTAAAAAAGAAAAAAGAAAAAAGAAAAAAATATATATATACACACACATAATATGTATAGTTTACAATTTTTCTGATAAAAAAATACGAAATAAAATCCATCATATTTACACTTTGAATTGAAAATTGCAAATTCAAATTTTCTCAAAAAAAAAAAAATTGCAAATTCAAAAGGTGATAGAATTTATGGTTAATTTAATATTTAGGGACAACCTGTCATTGCTTTTTATATTATTATTGAGCTTATAATTTATTAGATTGTAGTAAGCGTTGATTATTGGTAAAGTTTCTTTCTATTAAAAATAATAGTTATTAGATTCTCCTAGGCTGAAGTTAGATTTAATTAATGGACTAAATTTGAGGTCATAATTCAAAAGATATTCTAATAATATAGTCAACTCGACGTTAAAAAATATTTGCGCCCGATGAAAATGAAAAAATGACAATGTTATCACGAGTACCTTTTCCTCTCAAAATTGAAAAATATATATAACATATTTTTATAATGCCAATCTGAGCATAGTGTTATAACTATTATTATTATTATTATTTAATTTTTTTGAGAGGGAATCAAGATAGTTTATGGACTTGATATCCGGCGTCTTTGAATGCGTGACTATTTAAGATTACAAATATGCAAATATATTGTAATTAATTCCTATATCAAATTGTCCACTAAACAAATGGGTCAAAAAATAGCTATGGGAAAATCTCTCAAATTCGTCCACATGATAAAAAAAAAAAATAGTTGAAAGCCGTCTATGCCACATGTCGAAAATGACATGGTCCATGTTGGAAAAAAAAAATATATATATATATAGCTACATGTCGTCCCTCCTTGGTCATAGAAAGAGACCACATATGTTTGAGAACAAAAAAAATATTGTTTTTAACCACTATTTTTAATCATATTTAAAAAATCCAATCAACTTTAAGATTCGGTAGAAAAACGAATATTTTTTTAATACAACACATGGAGATGTGGTTCGAACTCATAACCGGTGTGTTAATCACTTTGAGCTATGCTCGATTTGACTATAAAAACGAATATTCAACTCACATAATATATTTAAAACATAAATATTGTAAGAGCATAATCTAACCACTTATAACCTTTTTATCAATGTGTATTAGATAAACAGTATGGTTGCTAAAAATAAAAAAAAAAAAAATCACATTTTAGTCCACAACTTCGAAAAAATGGTGGATGAGAACAAATAATGTGGCAGTCAATTTGAGGAGGGAAAGATTTTTTAAATACTCTCTCTTTTCCTTCCTTTTTCATCCCTCTTTCTCTCAATTAGTTAGCGCCAATCACCATCTTAATTTGGTAGGTTCCAAAAATATATTTTAACATCTCATTTAAAAAATCAAGTTGTCATATACAAATATTGGTTTGTTCTCAATAACCATTTAAAATAATAAAGATTAAAAATATATGTTACTTTTTTTTCCCTCTCCCTATCTAAAAAAAAAAAAAAAAATTGTGGGGCAAGGAATATTGGGCCTTGGAGGTAGGACAAAATATACAATTCTTTCTTTCTTTTTTTCTTTTTTTTTTTTTAAAAAAAAACAAATTCTTTCTTTCTTTTATTGGCATCTCAAGGAGAAAAGCTACTACGCCGACACCCACATTTACAGTTTTACCCAAACAAAACAAACGTGAATAATTTTGAGTTTTTTCTTTTTTTTTTTTTCCAGTAATTTAGAGTTTGTAGGCAATCTAAATTTTGTTTTTAAGATCTAGGATTGAGTGAATATTGGTTGTTAGATTTATTTTTGAAAACTGCATAATTATATTGAAAAATAATAAGAATTTTGATAAATATATTACCTAATAATATAATTTTATTATTTTTTAACTCCAACTAATTTCCAAATATATTAATTGACAGACTATAACAGTTTTAAATTAAGATTCAATTTCTAAATCTATTGTATATGTTTTCAAATTCTAATTTTCAGATCACCACCACTCTTATTTATTTACTTTACTTAAATTGATAAATAAAAAGTATAGCCCTTTGTAGAAATATCACAGGACACACGCAACACAAGTGGATGTGAAATAGACAAAACATAAAACATTATTTTTATTATTTTTTTAGTACAAAATATAAAAATTAATTTGGAGGAAAAAGATGATAAAAAAAAGGGTCACATGGAAAACATGGCGCCCACTCCAACCAACACCGCCTCTGCCTTACGCTAGATTCTATCTTTTCAGTGGGACATCACATCACATCACCAATATTTATTGTTATTTTTTCTTTCTCATATTTATCCATTTAACTCTGATTGTTATTATTATTAAATTAACTTTCTTTTAGTTTCATAAACATTTGAGCCACCCATATTTAATAATTTAAGTACTAACTAATGTCGTCACTAATAGTATATTTATGTTGATATTTTCACTTTATCTTGGTTCTTAGACTTTTAAACATGTGCCAAGTATTGTATATAAGAACAAAGGTTTAAATATTATTGAGGTCTCTATACTTTCGACTTAGTTTATTTGTTTTGTACTTTTAAAACGTTTATTTTGAAGTTCATAAATCATTTTTTTCGTACAATGTGTGGCGGTTGGAGATTAAAATTACAACTTCTTGATTGGAGATATATATCAATTATCGTTCAGCTATGCTTACTTTAACCGTTTATAAATCAATTTAGTTATTGTTATTAGTTTTTTAAAAAGATATTTCATTAAATATCAAGGTTTTTGTTATATAAATATAAATACGTAGGTTTGAGGTATGGGTGGATAAGCTTATGAAGCAACATCTCATAGGATAAATATTGAATTTTTAAACAAATTTGAAAATTTGTTACATTTGTAATATAATAAAAATGATTAAAAATGACTTTTTATAAATAAAAGAAGTTTGAATTTTGAATTAAAATATTTAAAAGTTAAAAAATAAAATGTGAAATTTTGAAAGCTCAGGCCAAAATATCAGCTCTTCATAGACTCTCCCTTTAATTGTCGACTCCATTTGTTGATTGCTACCACTCGAGTTCTTTCCCGAGAATTCTTTATAATTATTTTTTTAGTACTATATTAAATACTATTCTTAACATTTTTTCGATATCATAAAGAGTAAAATAATCATTACTGGAAAAAAAATCTCAAATTATTTTAAATTTTGAGTCTAGAACTAGTGAAATTATAAAATATGTCATTTTCGGAGAAAATGAAGTGTTTGAAAACTACTTCGTACTCTTCCAAAAGAAAAAAAATCTAATTAGCCACTATCATTTAATAATATATTATAAGTATGGAAGTTTAAATTTATAATCTCATAAAAATGATTAGATGTTAATTATCGTTGAACTATATTCATGCCGACATTAATTACAGTGGTTTGTGTTTAATTTATGATATTTTTATAATTAAGAAAATTTGTTAGTTGAATTTGTTTGATTTATTGGTTAGTTTACCGGTAATTTTAATTGCTTAAATATATTATAGATATATTTAAAAATAAAAACAGAAAATAGAAAAGGAAATTTTGAAAAGAAAACTAGAGGTTATAATTTTATTATTAATATTTTTAAATAAGAGGTTTTTTTTAATGAAATAAAATGTTATAATGGTGGTTATGAATTTATAATAATAATAATAATAATAATAAATATTGGGTCCCACTTAATGATAAAGTAGACAAACACACACGCTTTCCCCTTTAATTTTGACCTATTATTATATTACAAGCCCTGGCCCCACACCATGTGATTGCCTTTAACTCGGAAAAAGAGGCCTCGTCACATTTTTCTAAATTTAGCCACAATTTTAATTTAATTTTCAAAAAATAAAATTGGAATGAAAATTAATGCAGTGTAATATTACGTTTTTAGTACTTTCTTTAATCGTAGTTTAATATTATTTTAGTTAGAATATTAGTTTAGTTTCTGTAGTTTGAATTCGAGTTCATTTTAGTTCTTATATTTTTAAAACGTTGTTTTAACTTCTGTATTTCTAATTTGGTTCATGTTAATTCTGTATTTTGAAAATGTTCATACAAGGATCATTTAGTCATTTTATTTTGTTTTAAATCTTATTTTAAATAATTTATAAGGACCAAAATATTATTTTAACCTATTATTTTAAATAATATTAATTCATATAATAGGTGAAAATTTAATATAGGGAGTCACATATGTCTAAATTGTTAAAAGGCAATGTATCTAATATGTTAAAATATTAGCGGGTTGTTTTTAATTTTTTTCAAAAACTAAACTATATTATTTATAATTTTTTAATATCCTAGTCAAAATTTGAAAGAAAAAAAGAGACAGAGACTCCAAAATCATTTAGAAAAGGGGAAGATGTGTAGGCAACAGGATAATTAGGGAAGAAACTGAGTTATTAAAAATAAAAATTAGAAGCGTTCTCATATTTAAAAATGAAATACTTATCGAATGAAATTTGAAAATAATATCAATATATATATTATTTCAAGATTGCTGAGAATTAGTTTAAATATTTGTAGACAATAGCTGTGGAAAAAAATAAAAATATTATCCATTTGTGACAAAATGATTGGAGAAGTCTTTTTCTTTCTTTCTTTTTTTTCTTTTCCCTTTTTGAATACAAATTTTTGGTGGAAATTGCATAAATTTGAGAAGAATTATCACACTTGAGAATCTTTGGATGTGGTGCGAATTGCAGAGACAAACTATGTTCCATCCAGGGGCATCTTGGATATTTTTTTCCAATGTGTGGATGAAAACGATGCCTCTATCAATATCAATCGTCTTAATGGTTAGTTAGAAATTTGGTTAAGATATATATTATTGATAAAAATGTTGCAAGTTGGAATCTAAATTTAATTAAAAAAAAAAGTCCACGAGTTTGATAGCTTTGATTATGACTTCTTTTTCCTCTCTACAAATGATGACTTTTTTTTTCTCATGTTTTTTAATGAATCTAACTCTAAAGTTAAGAGAAAAATAAAATTTCAAAAAGTAAATTACAATAAAATACTTTAAATTGGAGTCAACAAAAAAAAAAAAAATCCTGTGAAAATGTTTCATCCCGCCGCAACAATATACTCATAACTAAATTACAAATCTCTAAAATGATACATACCTAAATAATTTTAGGGGTTATTCTCACCGTTCATTTTAGCATAGGATTCAATCTTATAAAATTAAAATTATGAGAATAAAATTAATTTAATTAGAATAAGTTTTATTTAATAATTTTAGATGGGTGAAAATGTTTTCTAGTAAATTAAAAGCATTAAACATTTTCCAATTCATTTAAGTTTAGATAATCAAAACTAGTGTTAAAAAATAACAATAATAAAACACTTAAAAAGTACTAAAAGAATGATATTATTTTTTTAATACAATTATTGATTTAATTTCTCAGATTTTTTGAGCCAGCGCCAGGTTGGATTAGATAAATCTTAAATTTCTAAAAAGCAAACAAATATGCTATTTGAAAAATGTTTTACGACAACATTATAAAATTTTGATGTTGACCGGAAATTATTATTTCACGAAAAAAACAACTATAATAAAATTAAATTTAACATGGCCCATGAATAGGATCCGGTGTGACAACGAACCCGCTCGCGACCTGTGCCCGACCCTACCCAACCAGCTAAATATTAACCTCTAACCCAAATCTGCAAATACTATGGCCATAACATGGTCTGGTGAACATAGCTTAAAACATCTTATTCTTTCTCTAAAGATCGTTTTGGATTTGTTTAGAAAAAATTTTATTTCAAGTTTATATTTCTTTGTTTGTAATAAATAGAAATAAAATTACATGTTTCAATATTCATGGATTTAATAATGATAAATACGATAAGTTTATTTATTTATTTTAGAACAAATTGGAAACAAAAATAGAAACAAGAAAAAAATATTTTTTTTTGTTCGTTCCCAACTTTATATATAATTTAAAAATTATTTCTAAGAAAATGAAAAATAAAAAACCTAAATAGTTATTAAATGTTTATTTTTGTTACCATCCTAATATGGACTATACGATCTCCTATTATATTATTGTAATTGTTAAACTAAGGTCCCACTTATTTATAAGAAATCAAAATAAAAAACAATCGGAATAGAAGGTTATTATTTTAATATTGTTTACTATTTATGAATTGAAATAAAAAAATTGATGTTGTTTATTAAAACTGTGTAAGATTAAAATGGGGATTATATATATAGAAATATTAGTAATTAGTTGTTTAATATTTATAAAGATTCCATATAATTAAAATAAGGTAACTGGGGTCAAAAAAAGTGACATTCTCCAATATTAATATTTATATATGATTAATTATTTATAATACAAACATGATGGTTTGAATTGTATACAAAATTTTAGTTGTAGTTGACTAAATCAGATATTTAGGTAAAGTTTAATAATGAAGATAAAAAATCACAATTTTTGAAAAAAAATAACCTGTAAAATAAAAATATAAAGATTCCATATAATTAAAAGGTTGGCAGTTGGCAGTTCCAGTGGCCTTATAATACAAAATATCGATGACGTCGTCCGTGACCTGACGCTTTTGGCGCCGCCTTCGAAGCCAATAAATTTTCATTAAAAAGGGAGCACTAAATTAATTATTTTTCTACTTTCGAAAAAAATTAATTATTTTTCTTACTCAATAAGTTTCAAATTACTTGTTTCCATTCATCAAAAGAAAAAAAAAAAAAGAGTTCCATTTCCATTAGAAAAAAAAAATCATATTACAGTTAGAAGTTTTAGTTTTCACTTTTTCCGTTTCTTGATTTTTTTTTCTGTCACTAACATTATTTTAAATTATTTTAAAATTTGACCAATTCAAAGTTCAAACACTTTTTTTTTTAATTTAGTTGTAAAAAAAAAACACTCTTTTAGTTTCTTTCTTTTTAAGATTACCTCATTGAATAATGAACAGAGGACTATTTATGAACTTCATTATAATTGGTTAATTTTTCAAACTCTTGAATCATCAAATAGTTGACCATTGATAATCAACTTTAGGATATTACTATATTTGAATCAATTTTCTAATAAAATAATCATTGAAATTCATATATAATACTATTCGTCCTATTTAAACCATGTTTCAATAAATCACCATCTATTTTTAAATTTAGATTCTAATTTTCCCATCCAATAATAATATATTGAAAAAAAGTCTTTAAAGAAACTATGAGATACTTTTTAAACTAGTCATTTCTTATAATTAAAATATAATAGAACTTGATTAAATGATTGGAGAAAATTTACGGAAGCTGTAAAAGTTATTTTAAGTGAATATCTAATTAGTTTTTTATTTTTGTAATTTTTATTTTAAGGTGCCTATAGATAAACACTGTTTGGAACATTTATTTTAAACATAAATGGTAAGGAATAAAAGACAACGGGGAAGCTCAATTTGGTAGGTCTCAGTAATGTAACAATTAATAATATGATGAAGTTAACTCATCAAATCATAAACTATTTCATAATTGTAGATGTCTTGGATTTATTAGGCAATCTCAAACACCATAAATATGGAAAATCTGAAGTTTTATAATTTGAGAATATGAAATAAAAAAAATGTCAAAAAAAAAAAAGAATTACAAAGTAACTAAAAAATGCATTGGGTAATTTCAGAAACCCACCTTGATTTTTCATAAAATAGTGCAGCCCCTGCAACGACGATAAAATAATACTTTAATTAAAAATTGGTACGGTACAATTTTAGTTTGAATAAAATAATATAAATTGATAATTTAAAGGTAGAGAATATTAAAATATTAACGTGACTGAATTAATTGATTTAAGAAAGAGGGGTTTGTTTTTGTTGTGTAATATATAGTGAGTGGAAGAGAATATAAAAACAAATGAAAACTAATAAAATAATAAAAAAAAAACCAGAAATGACAAGAAAAATAATAACCACGTTTTGAGCTCACGGGTTTGCAAAATCCCACCAAGTGACACGTGGCGGTGGAGTAGCGTAGCACGGCTCGCACGTGGTCGTTTGCCCAAATTACCCTCTTACAAAGCGACCACCCGGTCCTCATCTCAAGGGCCCGAATCTACTTCTCATCCAACGGCCCTGATTTCACGAGACCACGAGGCTAATTAATTTATTTTTGTAATAATATTAAAATACTTTGTATTTTATTTGAACGTTTAAATAAAAAGACGTGCTTCGCTCGCCTGCTTTCGCATTAATATTAAAGAAAGGAAAATTCTCTCTCTCGCGCTCTCTGTGTGTCTCTTTCTGTGTGTGTTCCTGCGGAAGGAAGAATAATTTTCACGGTTTAGGAGCTCGAAAACGGCTCGATTTGTCGCGCTTCAAGAGAGGAGGTATATAATTTTTTTCTTTCCGAGAAATTAATCTGGAAGTGTATTTCGGTGAAGAGTTTTGTGGTGTTAGGTCTCAGAATTCGATATGGAGAGAGATTTTTTAGGTTTGAACTCGAAGAATGTCGCGATGCCGTTCAGAGAACAATTTACGGATGCTTCTAAAAATTCAGGTATGTTTCTTCTTCTTCTTCTTCTTCTTCTTCTTCTTCTTCTTCTTCTACTACTACTACTAATTCCTCTTCTCTATTTCGTTTTTTTTTCCTTTCATTGCTTTGATTTTCCATGGCGGCTTTTTTTTTTAGGTTACTCTAGAATTTATTTGAAATTTGTTTGTTGAATGTCTCTGTTTCGCTACAAATGAAATCTCTTATTTTCAATTTTTGGTTTGAACGAAAACAGTAAGTAAAAATTGGGAAAATTTCTGCGAGTAAGCGTAAAAACCACGTTTGTCACGCTGTACCAAAATGCAAATTCGAGGTACCAAAGAACTGACAGCCAGAAAGTTTTCGGGGGAAAATTAAATAATATTAAATATTATGGAAGGTTATTTTTTTAAAAAATATATTTTAGAATATTATTATTACTGTACTGCATCCGAACTGGAATTTATATTTAGAAATTGTGAACTCGGATAATAGTGTTTTTTATGGCAGATTTGATTGTCTTTTTAAAGTAGCATTTTTAATGAAATACTAATTAAATGCTTCCTTTGAAAATAGCCAGCCCGAATCAATTAGACTTTGGAAATGTGCTTTTTTTTGTTGAAAAAATATATATTTTAATTAATGAATAAAATTCATGCAAAAAGTTTTGAAACTAATTTCTTCTTTCATTGTCGAAGGCGAAACGCGTCCTAGGGTTATTTTTTTCCCTTTTCACGTTAATTTAGACTTGCGCGTGAAGGTGTTAACTTTAAACTTTTAATTTATGTATTAAAATAATAGTGACGTGGCACCTTGAGTGCGCTTATTTAATAATTTAATTAATAAATAAATTCTACACATTTTATAGCTGTACAACTGCACTCTTCAATTCAACAATTAAATAATTCAAACCCGTGGTAAACACTTTATTTGTCTTTTAAGACTTAGTGAAAACTAAAAGGATATTTTAATATTTTTGAAATTTTCTAATCTTACTTCGGTAAATTATTTATGCAAATTTTTTGGGAGTTCTTAGATTTTTTTTTTGTTTGATGTCCAAAATTGTTTCTCAGTGATTGAATTTTAATTGTAACCATGGATTATGGAATGTAATTGATTTGTGATCTGTGATTTGTTTTGATGTGGCAGCATTAATGGGTGGTTCAGGGATGCAGTGGTCATTCTCAAACAAAGTTTCTGCAGTTCCCCAATTGGTTTCTTTCAAGGCTTCTCAAGATGAGAAGCAGAGGAAAACTGTTGTTGACCCATATTCTGCTGCAATCCAGGTTTCCCTTTGTTCATGATGCTCTGAAACTTCATTTCCCTGTTGAACACAAGAAGGAGAGATGGGCTGGATTCTATTATGTTTATGAATTGCCTGATTTGGCTTGTTTCTTTTATCTTGTGCGTAGAAAAATGTAGCCTTGGAGAAGAAGGCTGCAAAACAATATGCAATGGCTGTCTACCCGTTCCAGAATTCCGATGCGCTTTCGGTACATCGGAGCAATGCGCTTCCGGTGGGTTTCAACGTCCCAGTACTCCAATCCCAGATTGTTTCATCTGGCCAGACCGTGGTTGGTTCCAGTGGTAACTTACAGCCATTTGGTGGGATTCCAATTGGAACCTCCATTTCTGTTCCCTTTGCGAGCTCTGTTGTTGGAACCACCGAGTTGAGGTAGTTGTTTCTTGAAACAGACCTATGAAAGATGTCAAACCCAAACTGTCTTGAGAATTGATGTTTACTTTTCTTTCTAGGAATGCTTCGAAGCCTCCGGGTCCGATGGCGCCGCTGACGATCTTCTATGCGGGATCAGTGTGTGTTTATAATGATATATCTCCTGAGAAGGTATCTGTGCTTTTGTAAACTCTTAAATTTATTTTGCCTTCCCACCACTTGGGGAAGAAACAATTCTCAGTTTTATTGTTGTCTCTGTTCAGGCTCAGGCTATTATGCTTTTGGCTGGCACCGGTGGGGTGTCCCAAACACGAAACAATATGCTTTCCACAGGTCAAGTGAAGGCATCATTCCCCAGTGAAAGTTTCCAAGGATTGCCACTCCTTGGGCGTTCAAATCCACTTTCTGTTGCACAATCTAAGGGACCTGATACAGGAGTAAGATCTTGCAGTAACATCGAGTTGCCTGCTGCTGCAAAACCTATACAAACCTCGGCATCTCATCCAATCCCAAACCATTCAGAACCTCCCAAGGATGCCAGTTCCGTCGCCCAGATCACCCCAACGTTCGTTCCTTCAGGTATAACCCCTTTCTCTCTGCTCTGGTCCATAATTTTTCAGAAGAACAAACATGCTCAAATTCCTCTTGTTACCTCCTCCCTGCAGCTGTGCCTCAGGCTCGAAAGGCATCCTTGGCTCGGTTTTTAGAGAAGCGCAAGGAACGGTGAGTTTTCGACCCCGATTCTTTTTACTAAAAAGGGGTAGTTTTGTGTCGTTTCGACTCGGAAATTCATGAGTTTCTTCTCTAATGTTGTTTTAGGATAAACACATGCCCCTACAGTGTTGCAAAGAAAACATCAGACTGCTCATCCACAACCTTGGATCTGATGGCCTGATGATATTCCTCTAGGCTGCCAGTTCCTCTCGCTCGGGGCATCACAAATCGGTGTGTCATTAATATTACAGAAGTTTAGATAAATCTTCTAAAGCAAATTTTGTCAATCTGTTAGCTTAGATTGGTTCTTGGTTCCCTTTTTTTTTATATATATATATATATTAGTTTTTCTCTCTTGTTCAATTCAAAAAGCGCAGTTAGTTTCTGTTATTATTGGAGAACCCTGCGAACAAGATGCAACTTAGTTGCTCCATATTTATGTAAAATATTGCCTTTTTTTTTACACCCAGAGAAAATGGGACGATATTTTGTTGTTGTATAAAATACTTGAAAGATTTTTTTTTTTGCCCCTTTGAAGAATTATGTAAAACTATTCTGAATGATTCCTATATGTTCTTTCCACAACTTGAAAACGTGATAGAGAATCAACTTGCTTCAGGACCCACTCATCACATGCTGAGAACATTTTGACACTATTGTTTCTTCTCTCTCAACTCTGTTTTTTAGTGCTCACATGTCATTTGAGAACAAATAATTAAATATGGAGAGAAGTGAGAAACCCCACAAGAAAAGAACATTCAACCAAAAATAGATCAGAGCATGGGCCGTTCCATTATATCAGATAGTTTTTTACTTGCGATGGCGAAGAACAATCTTGATATGTTTGATGTGACACATTTAAACCTTTTCATCGTTATCTTATCTCCACTTTGTTTCAGTGCAGTGGATTCATCTTATTTTAAGTTTGCAATCAAAGTATCTGGTTTTTTTTGGGAAACTAAACAAGGGTAGTTCTTCAAGGATATTAGAAAAAACAAATTGTCTGTTTACAACTCAATTAGAAAACTTGGGTAGGCTTTTGTTGAGACAGAGTTGAAACATTCTGAAAACAGACATGGTTTTGGTATTACATTGTCTTGCTCAAAGTGGCTTGGCCTGTTTCCTGTGCTTTGGATCAGCCTCTGAAGAATGATTCTGGTGGGGCATTACAACTTCAACTTGAAATTATTTGCATTGAAAAGACTTGAGAGATCCAAGAAAATGCATGCTTCATTTTCTCTCATTCTTGGAGTAAAATCTGAGAACAAGATAGAAGAACAGCCGGTAAAGCACACCCCAAGCCAGCAGGATAGCGATGTCGTACCATATGTTCTCCATGTTAATGTCCATCGAGAACAGAACGTCTTCTCCGATCAACATGCAGTTGGGTTGTAGATCTGTAGAAACATTATGCAACTTACTAAACCTGACATCTCCCAATGGACCGGGGGAAAGATCGCTGGGGATCCCTTGATAGCATCTTTTGCCTTTGAATTCATTGATCAACAATGATTCGAATGGGTACTTTATAGCAGAGATGTAATGGAGCCACCTCCAATAGATTGGCATCTGAGTTCGTTTCAGGAAGAACCCACAAGTGAGGAAGAAAATGGCTGTGGTGGCAATTACTATTGCATAGCCTGTTATGTAACTTGGGACGAGCGCACTCACGAGCATAACGTATGCATTTGTTGTAATGAGCGACGCAAAGAGTGTAATCCAAAAGAAGAAGAGGTTGCTTTTCAGGTGAAGCCAGAATTGGGTTATTACAACAAATGTGAAGCCTTGGATGGCAAAAAATGGGAGATAGACAATGAGGGAGGAGACCACGTATGAGGAAGCTCGATATGCATTGTGTGAAGTCTCTCTGATGAAGATGAATCTTTCTTGAATGAATGTTGGGACAGCATCATTTGAGGAAAAGAAAACCAGACAGACTGCGAAGATATAGAAGTTAAGAAGTCTGTTAATATCTTTGAAGGTAGGATGGCCAAGGTGCTTAAACATGCTAGAGAGGATCAATGCCATTACTGTCAATACAATCTCACGAGAGAGAAACAATTCTGGGGTGCGAATCACGTTGAGTGTTGTTCGCCACGAGAGCACGAGCACCTCGCGGAGCCAAGGATTTGCGTATTTAGGACCATGGTCTGACTCATCAAGAACTTCTTCAATGTCAAACTCTTTGAAAGAAGGCAAATGAGAGTCGATCGACATGCTAAATACTGAAGGTATCTTTGCCTGAGGAGTTTGATGAGATGATGGAAACTGACTTGAAACTACACTTCTAGCTCCAGATATAGGTGTTTTTCCTGGTGTCTGTCCTGGCGTTCTTGCTGGAGTCCACGACGGGCGTCGACTGGGAGTTCCTTTAACACCATTATATACCCAAACAGACAAATCTTTGTAAAACTGAGATGCCAAAGGAGGATTAAAAACACCACTACGATTATTCATGCCAGATTTACGTTCAAGAGACCTATCAAAATCATCATCTTCATTGTCATCATATGCATATGCAGAATCAAATTGGCTCGAGTTTGGCCCCGATGTTGTAGAGAATGCTTGGCTACGAAGGCTTAGGAACTTTGGTACCGACCTCGGGGTCTTCTTGTAAGGAGTTCGAGGTGTTTTTGGAATAGGGGTCCTTGCAACTAGATCAGGCTTAATGCCATTTCGTTGGTATAGAACTAGAGGCTCCAACCCCACGGTTGATTCATCATATTCTTTGATCACATCTAATAGATATTCAATGCTGTTTTCACCCTCTGGCACTGGCCTTCCAAATCCACAGAGATGAGCAGAAAGGTTTATTGGACTTCCTGCATATATCAATCTTCCCCTGTAACCACATTTTGATCATAACCAAAATAGAACTATCATTACAGCCCACAAAATCAACAACTTCTATCCAACAACAGCGGCTTAAAAGGGTGACAAATGTTGTACCTAGCAAGAACAGTTATGCGGTCGAGCAACAGTTGGATTCTGTAAGAAGGCTGATGAATGGTCATTAAGACAATGCTGCCACTTCGAGCAATCTCCTTCACCTTCTCAACTACACTATAAGCACTAGTAGAATCCAATCCTGAGGTTGGCTCGTCGAGAAATAGGAGGGATGGTTTGTGGATGATGTCGATTCCTATCGAGACCCTCCGTCGCTCCCCTCCCGAAACTCCCCTCCTCCCTTCGTCGCCTATATACGTATGCATCGCACTCTACAGAACAGAGAAAAACACAACTAGGGGTGGCTGAGAAGAGTTCAAAAAGAAGAGATGTGAGTAGGAAAGTAGTACCTGTAAGCCTAGTTGTTCAATGAGTTCATAAACTCTATTCTTCTTCTCATTCCTGGAAATTGAAGAGGGAAGTCTGACCTCAGCTGCAAACATGAATGTCTCAAACACAGTTAACATTGGAAAGAGTTGGTCATCTTGCATCACATAAGATGAAACCATCTTCATGTAACTTGCTGTCACCGGTTTGCCGTCGATTCTAACAGATCCTTGGAGGCTTCCTTTCGCCATCCGACCAGCCAAGGCGTCGAGGAAAGTTGATTTCCCGGCACCACTCGGTCCCAAGATGGCCATGATTTCGCCTCGCAGCGCCTGCCCGGAGATGTCGTTCAAAAGATAAGCTTCTCTTTTTACCCAAACCCCATCTTTTTTCTGCTTCTTCAGGACAGTATAGGACAAGTTGTTGAACTCAAGGCCCTGCCTTGGCAACGACTTCTGCAGCTGCGGCGTCACTGTTTCTTTCGCAGCGACAGCCTTGTCGATGTCGAGAAGGGTCTCGAGACTTCGGTTTGCCCCTCTCCGGGCATCTACTGCCATGGCTGCAACGGATTCTAGGATTTAAGAGTCAAGTTGTGAACAAAAAGTGGCATTGAAGAAGCTAAGGATGGTGGAGTTGCAAGAAGCTATAAGAAGGGGAGAAATTTGGACATAATGGAAGGAGTTGGGGGGAGAAATAAACAAGGAATTTTGCTTGTTTTTTTCACTCTTTCTGTCTGAAATCTCTTTGTTTTTGTCACTGTCTGTCTTTGGAAGTTCCAACAAAACTAATGTTTCTCCATCACTGGAAGGGAATGGAGGCAAAACCAAGAAGATTCAAGAATGTTTCGATAAATACTGCACCAAATCAAACTCTCTTCTTCAAATTTTGTTTCAAGACAGCAAAGCCCATAAAAAAAATGGACCCACTTCTCTTCGGCCCTTATTAACTCTGAAGTACTTATGTCTTGAGAGCCGCCAACCCAAAACAGAGGAAACGAAATGAGAAAAAATGAAAATAAAAAAAGTGACAGCTGTGGGATTTGAACCCACGCCCTTTCGGACCAGAGCCTAAATCTGGCGCCTTAGACCACTCGGCCAAACTGTCAATTTATGTTGAAAATTGGCATATGTATCTAGATATATTTCATAAGTTTAAATATATTTTCCCAATCCAATCTCTTTTAATGAATATATATGTTATAAAACCACGTGAGATCGAATATACACTTTTTGGTCAATAATACATGTCTTAACCAATTAAGTTAGATTTATATTATCTTTTAATAAATATTTGTTACATAATACATCACCAACACTATAATAAAATGATTTTTGATAATATTATCTTACGGTTTTATTCTTCAATATACACAACGCAAAAATTTATTATTATTATTATATATAGTATATATAGAGTATAGGTCTGTATCCAACCATAAAGTTTAAGAGTTTTAATCTCCACCTTTAAATATTAAGTATTAAAAAAACGTTGTATATATTATTTACTTCTATTTGAGATGAACTTTACAAAATAGAGTCGAAAAGCAATATATATTAATATATCATCTCAAAGAATGAGCATTAAATTTATTAATTAAAAAAATGTGATGGCCGTTTAGGGCGACGGGTGGCCGGCAAGTGGTGGGTGATGGAACCACTATTGATTTTTACGAAGATGCATGGATACCTCGAGAATCAATTTTTTCATCCAATATTTTTAAATTTGAATCAAAATAGGAAGATATATCTTGATGACTGATTTCATTACTCCCTGAGGAAGTAGAGGTGGGATTTGGTGAAGTTAGAGGAAGTAGTTTGTGCATAGACATGGAGAGATGATCACCCAAATCCAAGTAGTGGCACGAGTGGGTTGGATCAATGAACTTGACATTACATCAAGCAGGGTCACTATCCGGTTAAAAATGGATAAAAGTTTACTACGAGGACTATATTATTATCGCATTCAACGAGTGATAGAAACAAAGAGGCGTGGTGGACTATACATTCTGGAGAATTAAGTGGCCCTCTGCATCAAGATTTTTATATGGAAAGCAATAATTCATAACAAATCTCAAATTTGAGAAAGAAAAGGCATAAATGTATTGCCTATATGTCAAGTTTGCTTGGATGAGAAAGAAACAACAAATCATGTGCCAGCGCAGGGCGTAAGAGAGCGACTTAGATGTGGAAAACACTCCATCATGTGGTGATTTTCGGGGAGAATCTTTCTTTCCCGCCAATTTCTATGATGGCGAATGGTAGTCGGGTGTCGGGATCTCCCTGTTGGATGGCGATAGTGATGTTGCGGCTGAGAAAGTCAAAGACAATATTATTATGTATAGTTCGTGGCTTCATCATCAATGTGTTTGGAAGAGTTATCATACACAAATTGGTGAATCCACGTGCGATTTCTTAGGATGACTCTTTATCTTCGTTGCATCCTAGGCAACAGTGGATCAGAGGTACAACGACGGTCGACTCAAACACTGTTATGGAATTTGTGGAGGCTACGAGTCTTGATTGTATTGAGATTCGGTAGTATGATTTGAGAAATTTGCATAATCCTTCCTTATCTGCCATAGCGGAAAAGAAGACAACTTTGAAATCAATTATTTCCCTTTCAATTCTAAATAGGGGTGCTATAATTGACAATATCCCCCATAATTGATGAGTCAACCTCAACGTCAAAGGATGATTATTTTCCTTCCCAAATTCTAATTGTGGTATGTGATCGCCACACTTTCATGAAACCCATAATCTTCCTATTACTTCTTAATGCAATGTTTTCTATTATAAAAAAATAAATAAATTAACAAAACTCACAAAATTTTAAAAACAGCAAACAACACAAGATAATTATATTAAAAAAAACAAACAAACAAAAAAAAAGGAAAAATCCTTGGGACTGAGTTGTGTTCTGGCAGCTGTACGCACAAAACGATGGCGAAGTGTAACTGAAGAAGCGAAATATTAGGAATAAGTTAGAAATATCAGTTGTGGCGATGGCGATGGCGATGGCGAGGGAGAAGCCCGAACCACCCTATAAATACCCCTCATTACTTCCCAGCCCTAACTACCCCTGCTTTCCGCTCCCCTGTAAGAACTACGACATCAATTTCTCTCTCGATCGGAAACAATGGCGTCCGCTACATTCCTCCCCTTCCTCCTCTTGATTATTTCTTCTCACATTTTCGTCGTATTCTCTGAAGATCGCGACTGGATCGTGGTCGGTCATCAGGCCGGCCAACTTCCGCCCTGCATACAGAAGATTCTTCCCTGTCAACCGTTCATCAAGCCGCCGTCCAATCCGTCGCCGGCGTGCTGTGTGCCGCTGAAGGAGATGCTGGCCGACGATCCCAACTGTCTCTGCTCCTTCTTCGATAACGCGCAGCTGTTGAAGGGCCTCAATGTCACTCAGAGCGACGCCTTGAAGCTTCCCGCTGCCTGCGGCGGCAAGGCTGATACTTCCAAGTGCGCCGATGGTACTATTTCACTCAACTCGAAAATCAATTTCACTTGAGCACATTACGACGTCGTTTAAATCACTTTCGTACGTTTTCCCCTGCCTTTTTTCAGCGGGGGCGAGCCCACCAACTGCATCAACGGATGCTCCTCCTCGTCCTTATCCTCCTCCTCCTCCTCCTCCAGTCCCTACAACTTCCAATGGTAAATCAAATTCCTGTGGATCTTCATTTTTTTTTAATTCGATTCTGTTAGTGCCCAAAAATTTTGGCTATATTGTGCTAATCTGAATGTGATTTTGATTGTTTGACGATCGAAGTACCGATTTCATGAAAATTTAATGTTCAAATTGGTTGATTGTTGGGTTTTTATAATTATTTTGGATTTCAGATTCTTCGAGTTCCAGCAAACCTAACAGCTCAACCAAGAAGAATCCAGCGTATGGGTTGGCAGCTGCTTCTTCCTCATTTGTGGGTTTACTGCTAGTTTCATCATTTCTGTAGGCCGTTTTCCTGTTCATCATTTTAGTCCATTCTATCTTTTATCCTTATCCTTAGAGCCAATAACATCGTAACTTTTTCATTGTTGCTTTCGTTTTTATGGAGAAGCTGCAGCATGAATGTTTATTTTGCCTTTGTGGGAATCATGAATAATGAAGAGGAATGGGTTGAAAAACATGAGAATTTGCTAGCTTAGCGCATGCAAAATAGGGGGTTGGTTGTTTGTTTTAGTTTTGGATTTTCCTACACTTACCACCATTTGCAATTGAGCTGAGATTCCTTTCCTCTGCCGTTACCACTCTACTCCATTAAACCTTAACCATTTTTGTCATCATTGTACTATTGGGAGTCATCACTCACTTTTTGCCACGCCAACAGCACTATATTAAAAATGACGTGGATCTACTAATAAAAATACTTAAATATTTTCTTAAATACTTAAAAAGTAATATTCTCTTCATCACCCTTAAATATTTCACCATGAGAGAGAAATGCAAAATAGAGATTTCTTATCAAAATTAATGAGTTGTAGAATATAAAAGAATGAAATGTAAAAATATAATTTTTTTAAAATAATAATGAATTGTGAAGATTTGATCTTTTAAAAAATTATTTATAAAAGTAAAATTTAATAGTCTGAGCTGGTACACTCCTGATTACTCGAATTTTTCTATCCACGTGGACTCTCTTTTAATTGTTTTAGGCAACTTTCCTGAAGGAAAGGGGCAAAAAAAAACCTTGTTTTACGCAACTAATTTTTTTCCTTCTTTTTGTTTAAATTACAAATTTTATCTCTTCCACCTTTTGTTGTGCGTTTTTCAACCTTTTAATAGTGAGCCTACTTTCGCCCCTTCCAATAATAGATATATTTCAAAAATCTTCCTGTGATTCAATAAAAAAATAAAACACAACATGAATTTGGGTAAGAACATGTTAGGTGTAAAATAAATACAAACATATGGTTCTACCCTACCAAGGGCACATGCATTTGGATCTCAATTCGGCCATGTCGAGCATGAGGAGAATGAACCAATGTGTCTATTGTTGATGCGTGGATTTTGACCCTCCGATTCTCCTTCTCGCACACACATAACTTGATAATAAGGGAATCGATACCTGCAAAACTAAATCGATCTAAACCGATGTGACCTCAGTCACACGGGCTCCGATGCTTAAGTTAACGAGGGAGAGTTGAGAAAATAGTGAGCTAGAGATAAGTCAATTGCCTCGCTCTAAGGTTGGGTCGAACATGATTCTAGAACCTTCCGTAGCCAAAACCCTAATTCAGCGTTTCAAGGCCTGAGGGGAATCGTTGATCGCAGGTGGGAGATTCACGGGCTGGGCCTTCGGCTGAGCCTTGCCCGAGGCCGAGCAGGGGTAGGGACCGAGCCCTGCTCAG
Source organism: Momordica charantia (assembly GCF_013281855.1). NCBI lineage: Eukaryota > Viridiplantae > Streptophyta > Magnoliopsida > Cucurbitales > Cucurbitaceae > Momordica > Momordica charantia. The sequence goes on from NW_028275161.1 coordinate 22,543,280, forward strand.
CCCGGTTGGTTTTCTGTCGGTTGCTTTCCTCGTTCTCTGCCTCGACGCTAGTCGTCCTTTAGTCCGACCCGTTACGTTGCGAGCCGGTCTCCTTCAATTGATGATCTCGGACTTCAACTCCTTATCTCGTTTCGGGTCATTTTTGTTCTCTATAACATCTATAAACATATATCAGCTCGATTGCGACATGGAAAAGATTATGACCAATAAGGAATTTGGCGGAACATCAATTTTGCTAATAAATAATCTTCTAGCTCTCAACAAAAGATTTGTTAAATGATAGGTAGACGTCGTAATTGCAGGACAACATTTTCCAAAGCTCTTTTCTTTTAATAAAAGAAAAAATTTCCAAAACTTCTCTTACAAGAGGTGGAGGTCCACATTCTCAAAGGTACCCAATTGACATCCATTTAAACCTGACTTGGTATTAGTTTAGATAATTAAGTACTAAAAGTTTCGGAGTATACATGTTTGAGCGCCGATCCAATACAAAGTTCCATTTGTAGGTGGCCAACTAAACCCACATCTCGCAAAGCCATAATCACACATAGCATAACACAATATCATTTAGATGAAACATTTAAAAACGAACATAAAATGTAGAAGAAGTTGCAGCAGGGCAATGAAACAAGCATACATCGAAAAAGTCGTCCATGTCCTCAGATCCCCGATACAGATTCGTGCATATTTGTTGACAATAGGGGTAAGCGCGTCATTTCATGCATTATTTGCATATACATTGCAATTTACTGTTATTTATGTTTCCAACTTTGCCATTGTAATTTTTCTGTAATGATCGCCGCCGGCAGAGGGGAGGAAGCGGCTTTCGCAGCCACAGTCACGGCGGCGGCGGCATCACAACCCCCTTCACATTCTCTAATTTTATTCTTGATCTTCCTTTCTCAATATAATTTTGCTTATAGTTACTTTTGGGTAATTTTATTAGATATCTAATATTTGGGTAAATTTAATTCATAAGCAATCCGCTTATCGGATTTGGGTAGATTTTAATGTCCCTCGTCGTCAAAGATAATGTAAATTTTATATGATTTTTACCTTTATTATTTTTGTCTTTTAACATATATCTTTTAAAAACAAATATTACCCTCTCTAGTTAGCTAGTAGGATAGAATCTTAGTATTGGTTGAACTAACAAAATAAAATTTAATTTAATTTTAGGTTATATTTTAAAAGTTATTTTTTAAATTTTACTCAATAAAAACAAAACATGAGTTTTAAAAATGATTTGTTTTTCATTTTTAAAATTTAATTAAGATTTCCTTAACCTATTTTTAAACCTAATGTGATTCATTTTAATTCTAAAATAAAAATATTATTTTAATGTCAATAAAAATAATGGAATAAATGAAACATTAACTATCATAGATATTTATTTTTATATACTTCTAATAACATATGTTAAAAGAAAGTCTATGAATGCATATGATTGGCCGTGGATATAATTTGAAGTGCATTGTCCATTTTGATGTCCACAATCTCATTCTCATTTATTATTGAAATCTTTTATAAATGATCGGTAGGACCGAAAAAATTAGAAATCAAAGTTTACTAAAATTGGTTGGAAATTAAGATATAAAAGTAATTTTTAAAGTAAGGGCTTCGAATCTTCATTCCACCCGTTAAGTTAACGTAACTCCCCTAATTAATATGCATGCTAGTATGTAAATAATTCGAATTGAGATAATGGATCAGATTTATTAGTTTTTTAATAATAATTAATCAAATTTACTTGAATAAAGTGTTCTTCTTCTCTTTGCAGTTATTCCTTCCACCAAATATTGCAAGGGTCAAAATTTCGCTACAACAAACATCTCCTTGTCAAGTGAAACATTTTGAATTAAACAAAAGAACAAAGTTTGGTTGAGGTACTAAAAAATTAAAAGAAAAAAAGAACTTAATTTGTTGATAATGGGTTCTTTTTTATTAAAAAAAATTTACAATTGGTATGATCTGATTTTTCTTTTTTCTTTTATTTTTATTGAGTATGCAATATTACAATGATTTATTAAATTGTGATTTGATTTTTAATTATAAAAGTGGAATACAATTTATTTTATTGAGCAAGTTGAATTTCTCTTTGAACAAGAGGCAGCGGCTGTATGAAATATGAAGGCAAATTCATAAACCCTTAACCCCCAGGAAGAGTTTGCAAGCTCAGCGGGGCAGGGCAGCCAGCTGAAGAAAACGACTGAAACTCTCCAAATGTCAGCATTAAGAACATGGCATCACCTTATTTTGCTAAATCCATAACCAAATTTCGTCCTTGTCTTTCCCTTTCCGGGCACTACTCCACGCCTTCATCTTATTCTTTGTTCAGCTCTGCCGCTGCAGTTTCTTCTGCCTCGGATCCCCAGTCATCTTCCCTTTCGCAAGCTCAACGTGAGTTTTCTGAGCTTCCTTCTATCTGGGTTTGTCTTAATTTTGGAAAATGATTTAGGTTCATGTGATTTGATTGTTGAAATTCGTGTTTTGGTTGGTGGGTGTTTTCTTAGAGAAACAAAGAGAGTCGAGATGGTCAAAATGGCTCCTGTTTCTACCTGGGGCTCTCACGTTTGGCCTCGGAACGTGGCAGATTTTCAGGAGGCAAGAGAAGGTATTTTGAATTATTGCTGGATATTGTGTTGTGTGCTTGTTTCAATTATATTGTTTACGGTTTAGTTTTTCAATTTCCCCGTCCCTCCCCCAACAAATTAAGCTGTAATTGATCTAACACGAGTATGCATTCGACACATTTTTTGTGTTAAAACTGAAGAGGCCTGTTCTGTCTTTTGCAATTAATCGACTCAGGAAAAAAGGATGGGTATTTCTTTCATTGCTTATTTAATCATTGATCCAGTTAAAATTAGTGAAATTCCTCCATTAGAAGAAATGCACAGCTCCAAAAGAATGCTGGTCTTGCAGATGGGAGATCAAGTTTAGACGCTTGGATCATATTGTTTATGCTTTACATTGTTTACAGGTGTTGCCCTATATATTCATTTTGTGGAAGATTGATAGTTGAAAAGGATCTATGATTTCTAAAATCTTAAGGACAATTAATGGGGTCTATGTGAAGGATTTCTAACCTTTCTCATTGACATATGGGTTCGGTTGGTGGCATAGGGGGGGAAATTGTTGTGGTGATACTCTTTGCGGAAGTGAATTTTGACAACTGAGGAGTGCAGATGTTGAATCATTAAAACATTTGGCCTGTCAGGATGTTGAAACTTTTTTCTATATTACATCTCTGCATGGCCATGCTCAGGCTTCTTTGGAAGCCGAAAGTAATTTCCATAGTTTACTCTTTATGTATTTTCTACATCAAATCATCTAAATACTCTTGCAGGGAACTGATGTACACAAATTTTTCATCCAAGTACCAACCATCTTTGGCACTTTATTTTGCAGATAGAAATGCTAGATTTCAGGCAGAAGCGATTGTTAATGGAACCCGTGAACATAAACAGCTTGTTTCCATTGGAAGACAAGCTAGATGATCTGGAGTTCAGAAGGGTAATCTGTAAAGGAGTTTTTGATGAGAAAAATCAATCTATGTCGGTCCACGTTCAAGAAGCATTTCAGGAGTGACTGAAAATGGCCATTATGTTATTACCCCATTGGTGCCCATTCCCAACATACCTGATAGGTATTTTCCAGTGAAGCTTTATGGTTGAATATACCAATTTATAATCATTGTTTTATAAGAGAGAACCTGCATTGTTTATTTCCCCATGATACTGAACCAAGATTTTAATTTCATTAGTATCATTACTATCAACCAATCTATTTATATTTAAAACATCAATATCTGATTCATAACATGGCTTTTTCCTATTCTTGCAAACTTTCTGTTCCGCACCACCAAATCAGATTTCTCTTTTCCTGCTGATATGAACTAAATAAATGGTAATTTGTTATTGGGATTCTTTCATTCTTATGGTTTAATTGGCTTACTTCTGTAGTTTCATAAGTTATTCATTCATAATACGGTAGTATGGTTATCATGGCTTCACTTACTTAGCTCTCAATGTTTATTAACACATGGATCTGTAATGAATTCCCAAGGATACGGAACAAAATAGCACCTTTATTTCTCCCAATTCCCATTGTCATGCTGTATGCAATCGAAATCTGTCTATTAAGTTGTTTGGTATTTGATTTGTGACTCCATTTAACCAAGAATATATCAAATAACCCTCCTCCAGTGTGCAGTCACCGGTTTTGGTTAATAGAGGATGGGTTCCGCGTAGTTGGAAGGAGAAGGCTTTGGAAGTAGATCAACAAAGTAGTGAACAGTCTTCAGATATTGCATCCTCCTCGATTCAAGAGAGTGAGAGAAGCTCTTGGTGGAAGTTCTGGTCCAAAAGGGCTGAGAATCTAAAGGTTCTTTATGATATTTCCTCCTGATAAATGTCATTCATATAGATTCTAAGACCAATATTCTAACTTTTCTTGATATGCAGAATGATGTCGCTCCCATTACTCCAACAGAAGTAATTGGAGTAGTTCGCACAAGTGAGAAGCCTAGCATATTTGTTCCAGCAAATGATCCCCGCTCTAGCCAGTGGTTTTATGTTGACGTTCCAGGGATTGCCCGTGCGTCTGGTCTTCCTGAGGATGTTATTTATGTGGAAGACATAAATGAGGATGTGAACCCGAGTGATCCATACCCCATTCCAAAGGATGTTAATACCTTGACACGGAGTTCTGTTATGCCACAGGATCATCTTAATTACACATTAACATGGTATGTCGTTACCCTTTTCCATATATCATTTTCCACGTAAAATTCACTACAGCTTCCTCATATGCATATGAGTATGACCATGAGGTACTCCTAAGCATAAAGGCATTTGACGTTTTCATGTGTTTCTTTGCTGATGCTCTAGATCCTTGGTCTTTCCTTCTCACCGTGCATATAAAATTAGATTTTAGATATGGAATAAATTTCAGTTTCTTTTACTTCTGACTAGTTATTATTGCAATTGTATTGAGAATTAGATGTTGCATTATATCTGATTCCCATTTGGTCGGTTGACTGCCGAATGTTGTTTATTCTACTGCTTCAAAAACACTTCAAACCTTAACTGAAGGTTCCCCGATCCTAGCAGTCGACGTACTTTAATCTATAGGCACTTCGTTTTTTTTGTTGGCTTGCAATTCGTTTTGTTCATGTAGAAGCCTAATTCAACTCATAATCCTTGCAAAAAGGGAACGAAGGGAAAGTAAAGAAGATTTTGATGTTAAAGAAGTTTCAATAAGAAGACTTAACACAATCTTATTCTTGCAATGGCTGATCTTTGTGCAGGTACTCTCTCTCGGCTGCCGTAACCTTCATGGCTTTCAAAAGACTCAGGCAAAAAACAAACCGAAGATAGCGAAAACTATACCATAATATTCTATAGAGCAGGAGCGAACTGGAACTCTTAAATTGTATGTGAGAGTTATTTTTGTTGGTATTGTTTTTCATAATGCTGCCTCAGACTCTTTGAACTAAGAAAAGATAACAAGTTTTCTACATTTTGAATAAATCTGTTCTTCATTTTGGAAAATTCTGTGTGGATGGTTGGTCAGACCTTCATAATCTGTCTACTTGTTTGTTTTCCTTAAAAGCTTAAAAGCTTTCATTATCAAGTTTATTAGGGGCATTGTCAAAGGTGAAAGTGACATAAAACATATATCTTGTTAGGTGGGCAACAATGGATGTGTATGAACATTGAGAACTCATTTGGTTGGTTGTATGTTTTCAACATCTAATTGGATTTTAACCCTTTATCCACTCAAATAAGTCCTTTGGCATTTTTTGAAAAGAAAGGTCACATCTCCATGCCAATGGATGGTTCCCACCTCCAATATCACTTCCTTCAAAATATGGCCCATAACTATCTATACACATGAGCATTGAAAATCTTGCTTACAATTTTTCTTCCACTTTCCCTTTCATGATATAATCTCTTTGTTATTAAGATCAGCATGATCATAAGAAGAGTCGAGGTCGAGGTGTGCACAAATCTGTCGAAATACTCACGGATGTAAAAGTATTATGAAAAGAACTAGTGAAACGCCAGCATAACATTTCATTAACCTAATTACTTACTTTTCACATCATATCAACTTATGTTGATTTAGTATTCTATAGATAATGTTGGAGAACTGATTGAATATATTGTTGTCAACGTAAACTTAAGTTAGTAGTAATTGACACATGTGTTTGATTAAAATATCATGGATTCAAATCCTTCTGTCTACACTTGTACTAAAAAAAATCCTAATTAAATATATTAGAAATCTAATCCTATTGAATAAACTAGATGTGATATGGAAAAATTATTAGTAGAGGGATACATTTTTTCAAATTAATTTATGAATTTTGCTCAAACAAAGTTCATAATTGATAATTCACAACCTGAACAGAAAAATCTCCGGAAGCTTCAAAGATGAAGATCTGAGTGTTACTTTTTTTTTAAAGAAAAAAGAGAAGAGTAATGTGTGAGATGATTAAAGGAAATCAAATAAAAGAGGGTCACCTACAAGATAAAGGTGACGTTTTTTTTTTCCCTTTCTTTCTTCCACGTTAATTAAAGCATTTGATTAATTAATATATAATAAATATAATATGATAAATAAACTGCAGAAATCCCACATTTTAGCCGGCACCGCCGCTGCAAATCCCGGTGAGCGATACGGAAAACCGGCAGAGAGCGCCGGCCGCCGACGCGTCTTCCTCCGTTTGCGGCGGCGGCGGAAGCACTCTCCCGTCGGCGAACAACATTCGCCCATTCCTCTGTTGATCTACCACGCCTTCCAGATCCACCGCGTTACCGTAGAAAGCACCGTCCCCAAATCTCCGTTCGACCTCGAGAAACTCGCCGAGAGATGCCGGCTTAACGCCGTCGTCCCGGCACAGCCGCCACCACCTCCGCTTCCGATCCGCGACGAGTGCCGGCGCCGCCGTGGTTTTCCTCTTCGGCTTCTTGCTCCTGCGGGAAGGGCCGGCGGCGGCGGCGGCTGCGCCGGCGTGTTGGTCTCGGTTCTGTGACGGCGCTCGGAAGGTTATCGCCGGAAAACTGACGCCCATTAGAGTCCCCAAGCTCGTGCTCCTATCATGGAAAAACGAACCTGTAGACTGCAGAACAAAAGCAACGAACGGAATTGAATTTCCAAAATAAAAAATAGGTCAAGAATCGGAAAATGGGAGGATGCGACGGCGAGCACCTCAGTGTCGAGATCGGAGGAGGAGATGGATGAATTGGTTGGAGAAGACGGCGGCGGTAACAGATCGTTCGCCGGATTCAACATCTCTCCTCTGCTCTCTCTCTCTCTCTCTCTCTCTCTCTCTATCTCTCTCTCTCTAGAGATTCAGAGAAACTGAGATTGAAATTCGAAAGAAGAGAGAGAGAAAGGATTAAGAATTTGGATTTGGAATTGGAGAGAGAGAGAGAGAGAGAGAATGGGTTCAAAATGATTGTTAGTGCAGCCTTTTTGTGTCTGTTTCCTTTCTTCTTCTCTTTTATTTATTCTCAATTTTGTCCTCCACTTTTTTCATTTTTTACTTTTCTATTATCCACACATTATATAACATATTAATATACATAATCTTAACTTAATGTATGTAACATATTATATTAGAAGGGGTGATGACATAATCATAGACAACGCAATAACATATCTAATATTAATAATCGATTTGTTCCTATCAATAACTACAAGATAGAAAAGTAAAGAAATTTAGATTTTTCTTGACGATTGCTAAATTTATTGTATAAAATTCATGAAGATGTATGAATTTCAATAAATTTAGATTTATAAAATGTAGGGTTGATCTTGAGTTTGTGTGTATTAATATTGTTCAAAATAATAGATTATCGTGTATTTATGAAATTTTCATTTACAAGAATTAGCATAAAAAAATGAATTTTATAAGGATGAGTTTATGTCTAATCCGCGATCCAAAAAGATCCTAATTGAAGAACATTATAAAATAAAGATGTAAAGAAAGAGAGAAAGAAAAGTCAACTAAAATGACTGACCAATGAATCAGAGGAAGTCAGAGTATCCAATAAATACCAAAGGGCCAAAGCTCAATCCCCCATATTATAAAATATGCTTTTTTTTTTTTTTTATTCATCGACTAGTAGAAATGTTTATTTAAATCTCGAATCTTTTAGTTAAATACATAATTGAAAAAAAAATGTAACCAAAACAAAAGTATCCATCTGTGCTCCACTTCATGTCTAACAAATTTTTGGAATACCAAGTGTTGTGATAGAAACTTATTAGTCTTGAAATTTTAATAGTTTAAAAAAAATAATTATAATAATAACTTGAACTAGTTTTGAAAGGAAAAAGCCTAAAGAGCAAAAAGTATATGATAGATTTCTAAACTTTAAATTTTGTGCCTATTAAGTGAGTGGACTATAAAATGTATGATTAAACTTTCTATTTAAAAATTTGTAAACCTATTAGTCACCAAATTCAAAGATTAAGATCATGTTAAAATTTCATTTAATAGATCTCCGTGAATTTTAAAAATACCTAATGGAGTTGAAAATTTTGAGATCGGATAGACACAATCCTGAAAGTGGGCGAGTAAACGTTAAAGAAATGTTTCTTTGCTATTTGATTCAAAAGAAAAGTATGAATGTGACAATTTAGGGGTCCAACCATTTTGTAGCCCCACTCCCAACAGAAGGGGTACCATATACAGACAATGCCAACAGATTTAAAAGAAAATTACAGAGTGTAGGGAACTTGGGGTACTTTCAAATGGAAGCCAAAGGAATGTAGCAGTAAAAAGAAACAGAAGAAAAGAAGAAAACAGCCTCTGAGTTCTGATCTGTTAAAGACATGGTTGCTCTTGCAAGTTAAGCCAGCCATCTGCTTGGCCTTTGCTCAAAAAAGTGAACCACGTTCTCAATCATAATTCAACTCAGGGAAGCATGCACTTCTTTTGCTGCCACATTTTTATCTCTTTTAAGAAGAAAAAAGAACCCCTTTTGCAAATATTTCTCAGTTGAAGCATGAAAGAGCAAAAATAGGATCAAAACAACAGCCACAATCATCCAGAAAAAGAAGCAAAAATAATTGAGCAATCACATTTTTGTAGCTTAGCTCAGATCTTTCACAACAGCCATTTTCGATGCCTTGAATCTGAAAGTTTGAGATACGTAACAGAGTTCAACTCAATGCATATAAACATCAGAAAGTTGAAATTCTCAAGAAAAGCTAACCTGTTGTCTCCTTGGCAGTAGTTCACAACTTGATGTGCCTAAAAGAAAAAACAAGAAAGTCCAAACGAAAGTTGACATTTTAGAACCATATGCTATGCCTCAAACTAACATTGACTTTAAAATAATAAACAAGAGAGAGATCAGCAACCGACGTAACCAGCTTATTGTTGATCTTCCTGCAGTAATCAACAATGTGAGATTCGCTTGAAAGTCGACTCCAAAGTTCCCCTGTGATTGTTTGTCACATTGATCTATGAAATATTACTTTACAAACAAAATAAACAGTCGAGTTTGTAGTATAGTTGTGCGAGAACCTGTGAGAAACAATGTCCACTGTTATATTCCTTTCATATGAACAAAGTAATGCCAATGTACACCTTCCCAATCAGACCCCATTTGTGTTCCTGAAGATTATCTAACCTAACTTCGAAGCTATGATCACATACATTTAATTTACATGGGTGATACATCATTAATATAGTCACTCCACAATTCAGTTGCGATAGCATCCCGCAACTGCGAAGTAATTTCTAGTTCTTCTGTCTCAAAAGCAATGTCCACAGTTGGAGTCTCAATGTGTGTCCCCACCAGCTGTGCTGCCTCCAATGGAGGCAATGAATCCTCCATATGAGGAAGATGGTCCTGTTCGTACAGCCTAAAGAGCCAATCATCGGGTTTCTCCCTCCGAATGTAATTGTGAATTGCACAAGTTGCAACGACTAACTTAACTTGTGTCTGTAATGGGTAAGGGGGAGCTGATAATAATATGGGGAACCGTGCCTTTAAAGCTCCAAAAGTTCTGTCGGTAGCATTTCGCAACAATGAATGCCGTAGATTAAACAGCTGTTTGGCATCTTGAGGATGATAACCACCAGGAAAATCCTTTGAATGATAGGGGACGTCATGATAAGGGGCAACGAATCCAGGCATGTTCATATACTTTTGGTCCACAAGATAGTACTTACCTGCAATTCAACAAAATTAGCCTGAAAATGGCAGAGAGCAATAGCCTGATCCAAAAGGAATAAATACTCTATTCAAATACCGTTTCTACTCATTCAACTAGTCACACTAAGCCTAAGAGATTCGTGATTTTCCTTTTAGTATACACACCTTCAGGGACATGCAGTTTGTTTCGCCTCGTAAGTGCTGAGTTCAGAACTTGCAAATCTGATGCCGATCCTTCCCACCCTGCTAGAACGTAATGGAACATGAGGTCAAATGAGCATGCTGCTAATACATTTTGAGAAAGTAAACCATTTTTATTTCGAAAAGGCCCTTGCTCGTCAACGCCAACCATCACTGGAATGTGTATGCCATCAACTGCCCCCACGCAATCCTAAAATAAGATAATTTAATAAGAGGTAACCACAGTACAGGAAAACACAAGACAAACTAAAACCAGCCAGCTACCTTAAAGTAGGGATAGAATCTCGGATCTTCTAATATTTCTGCTGGAACGTTGGATCCTGGAGGCTGGAAGAAGTCCAATGATATTGCCATAATTGCATTCAATACATTGTTAAAATGGCGACTTATTGTTTCTCCTGAATACCTGAACAGCTCCTGAACTGCTCGTGTCCTAAGATTGTGACCAATTATAAACATGAATATGGCTAGTTGCTCCTCAATCTTAATCCGGTTTGTGTGACGCAGTAAGCCTTTGGCTTGCAAAATATCACACAATTTATAAAATATGTGCTTGTCCATGCGGAAATTTTCCAAGCAAAGTTCATTCTGGCCTTTGAGTACTTCATCTACAAATTTTGCACCATTTGATACTAGATTATGATGACTCAGTTCTCGTGGAACATATTTCCCGTAAGTTCCATCCTTCTCGTCATCAGAACTCTCCATAGTAAATAGAAGCTCTGTAGCCAAAATGAGGAAATGGTATCAGTTCGTATTTTTTTTTAAAAAGGGATAAAATTGCTATTATATTAGAGAAAAGAAAGGAAAAGGGGGATTTAGAGAGAGATAGAAAGAGAAGCAAACAGTATTGCGAAAACAAGCACTCAAAAGATCCTTCCTCGTAATCCATCAAGGCTGTCACAACTAGGAGATGATGAGATGCAAACTAAATCATTGTAAAGATCTTGAAAAAATGACAACTACCCAAGTCGTAAAATTTCTGCTAAAGAAGAGTCTGGAGTTCTAATATGAAGGATGAACATTGGAAATAATAAGGTTACCAGAAAAAGAAAAATGGTAGAAAACATTGTAGCTATCAAGAACAACAACATATTTAAACCCCCCACAAAAAGAACAAAACTAAATAACTCATGCAGCTTAATATTGGATCACAAAGAATTAAAAGATTAACCTAATCCTAGACACAATCAAGTCAATTAGATACAATCACACAGTAGCTAGCTGCTACTGAATAAACTAAACTCAACCCCAAAGAGAACTTCCAGAGAGCATGAAGAGTAAAACACGGACAAAAATAACGTTGGTCCAATCCGCAGCTTGGTCTCCAATCAACAAGGACACGGCAGAAAACAGGCAGTACGTCAAGTCAACATTCGCCAAGCGCCCAAATTTCTTGAACTTAATCGCTAATAAGAACATGCCCATTTCCAAAAATACACTTGGAGAAGAAATGAACAAGCTAAAAAATCAAAATTCTCAGCCTCTTGTAGGAGACGTTGAATCAAAGGGCAAGAAGCATACATGGGAGGAAATAGAATAGAAGACCGGTCCTGCTTTGGGCACGAGGAACGGCGCCGGTAAGTGGCAAGATTGGAGCTGAAGACGAAGTATCAAGATACCATCAGGCGAAACGGAAGAAGAAAGCGAAAAGAGGGTTTGAGGAGACAATGGGAGAGTACAATCTGTAGAGTAGAGTGTGCAGAGAAGGGATTTTCCGAGCAGAGGTGAAGAGGAGTCTGCAGCAGCAGCAGCAGGGTTTTTCTGCCATTCTGCCATTCTGCCATTGGTGTATTTTTATGGTAACTAAATAATGGCGTTTTTATTTTGTTTGCTTATAAAGGGAGGTCCGTTTCCAAGTTGAAAAGCCCACCGTATAGTATGACGAGGCCCATTTTTTTTCCTCTTTTTTTGGTTATTATGATTTTAACACGAATTTTAACTTTTTAATGTAAATTTTATTTCGAATAATTTAGCAAATGAAGTATCGTACTAAAATTTTGATCGATGAAAAATAATAAAAATGAAGGGATCAAAATAGTCATTTTTAAAAAAATATAGGGGTAAAATAAATGTTTCAATATTATAAAGACTAAAAATGAATAAAATTTGAAATTATAAGAATTAAAATAGACATTCAAGATACATCGACTAAAATAAACTAAACTAAAAAGAGTAATTAAACTATTCTTTTTTTCTTTTTGTGAATTGTCTCGAAATTTAGACAATTTTGAGGCTGGAGGTTGGTTTAGAGGATGTCACAGCTCCAAACATATAAAGTGAATGTGGAACTGAATGTCTAATGAAATAGTTGATAGAGTGAAATTATTTTTTTATTCGATAAAAATAGTCGATTCAAATTCAAGGCCAATAAATGAAGGTGGAGAAAAATACTCCAGAACATTCGTCCTCAAAACACAAGGAAATTAAATAAAATTCCTTTCATGCTTTTTGGAAAATATATATCTAGTAATCTCAACTTCATATAATGACATATTATAACTTCTGAATTCGAAAATCAAAATAACACTATTATACGGATAAATACAGAACTAGGTTTTGAACATGGTCTTTTTTCTTTACCCCCCATTAAGACCAAAATCAAACCCCTCTCCCCACCTCTCCAAAAAAAACTAACAAAACAGAAACCGAAACCGAAAAAGATGAAGGTACAATATGCCTTTCAAAGTCTGCATCATCCACAAGAAGGCATAAAATACAGGTGTAATGATGGTCTGAACTAATCATCTGACCGACTTCGAACAAGCTCAAGGGGTAGAGATTCAATTGCAAGCTGGAATTGAGAACAAGAGAACAAGTTAGATTAGTTAAACAAGAGAAAATCCAAAGAACCCGAGAGAGAGAGGGAGAGAGATGATCACCCATAGTCTTGGAGTTCTTGGATCAGTCTTGGAATGTAATTTTGATAGCGCTGACTGAAAGGTTATAACGATGTAAACTTTGAATTCAATTGAAAAGGGGCTGTCATAAACAATTAGGACACGTTATTAGCGGAATAAATGCCAAGTAAAAAATGAGAATGACAGAGAAGAAACAGATGGACACACAATTAACAGATAGACTGCACTTCAACAAGACCTGATACCACAGAGAGAACTTCAAAGGAACAACTTACCAAGGCTGCTTACGATCATTAACAAAATAAACTTATTTGATATACAGTATTAGAATTCATTACAATCATATGGTAAAATGAAAAGGCCGAATGGGTTTTATACATTTGGTTCCATGAGTGTTTTCTCACTTCTCATCACACAGTTAAGAATATAAAATGAAATTTATTGGGAAATATTGAAATGAATGACAACTGTTATTAGTATTCAAACGGTCATTCAATCCCTCCAATGTAATCACATTTGCTTTGTGCCCACTTGCCATCAAATAGGTTTATCAGTAACAACTCAATCTTGATTAGTAGACAAAAATAGTACATTGGCTATATTTAAATTTGCTAAAAGAATTAAGTAAACCAGGAACGTCAGAAGCCAAAATATAAAATTTTCATTTCTGGTTGAACTAACAGGAGATTAATACAAAGGACTTGTATTTGCACCTAAAACAGATAACTCTGACATTGAAAATGTAGTGCAGCAGTTATTATATTTGCAACTCACCCAGCAAAGACTGTTGGGCAGGTTAAAAGGCGGGGTGGTATGACATAAATAGGCAGAGTAATGTTGCGACAAACGTCTCCATCTGCTATCTAGGGATAAAATAAAAATAGCTCAGTAAGTTTATATGAAATTTTGTACAGGCAAAAACTAAAATACGCGGAGCAGATGAGATGGCACATACCTGGGTAGATTGGATCACAGAGGTTTCAGTTATGATTCTCTCTCCAAGAATAACTGATTCCACACGACACAAGTGAATGTCAATTGAATTAATGGGAACTGCAGATGCTTCAACAGTTAATTCACCAGTGATGGGATCTGAAAGAGAGCACAGAGTTGACATTTTCCCTGTCACTCGAAAACCACCTATTTAGAAGTACCTCTCATCAGCAAAAGGATAAGTACTGAAATAGAAAATAGAAAATAAAAAATAGAAAATAAAATTTAAAATAGAAAATAAAAAACTAAGCTATAGTTTGTTTCTTCTATCTACTACCGTAGTTGGCTTATGTTCAAATATTCCCACGTGAAAAAAAAAATTATCATATAATAAAATCACACCTGTATAAGATAAAAGAAACACATAATAGAAAAGGAACTATGATGAAAAGACCTGATTTTAGTTCAGGAAGTAGTGGATGCCTTTGTGTATCCTGGGTGATGTAAAAGATAACCATCTCAGAAGACAATGGCCGCTCGAGAAGATCAGCTAGTAACAAAACAAAAGAAAAAGATTATTTTCATATACTTGTGTTAAATATATAACAGTGAAGGGTCTAATAAATCGTACCTGTATCACTTTCAACTATAAACTCGATCGTGGCAGACAACGACTTGTGTAGGTATCCTCTACTTATATCTACAGTTACTAAATACTATCATACTATTCAGTAATTGAACAAATATCAGGTTTATGTTAAGATAAATCTCGTTTATTTTCGTGGTGGGGAGGTAAACTAGAGTGAAAATCAGAACACCAAATAGTCATTTACTCATAGTGTGAAGAAAGTAAAGGGGAAATTAGAAAGATTAACAACTTTCACCTGAATGTTTATGTTAGTTCCATGAAAAGTCTCGTAAAATCTTCCCAAGGTTTCACTTGGCTGTCTCAGAATTATGGAAAATGGAATCTGCATGATTTTGAGGGAATCAGTCCAGTGAACTATCTGAACGTGCAGGCAACAATAAGCAAGTAACTATATAACATTATAACTACACAAGATATCCGGCACACGCAGTATGAGCCATTTTAAGAGGCTGTTATCCAGGCTCAGGAAGATATGAACAATAAACAAAACATGCAATTGTGTAACAAAGAAAATAAGTATTGGACAAAATTTAAAAGAAAAATCTGAGTGAATAAACAATTATAACATTGATTCATATATAAACTCCATAGCTTTCAAAGGCTAATATACCTCAGTTGTACCTGAAGCAAGCTTCCCAGATGGTCTTACCTCAATGCTCTTATTCCTGTCATTATGAGGGGGGAAACAAAATTAACCGCTATATCTATTAGATAAATAAAAAGACAAAATGATACGCTAACCATATCCAATATAAATTTCAAGTTTAGTAGTCGTTACCACTAGTGAAAGCATTCAATTCCCTAACCGTATCTTATATGATTTCATGTTGTATTGCAACCAAGCGAGAGCAACTTCAGAAGTTGGAAATGAATTCAAATATCACATATAACTTTTACATGGTACGTCTGCAGAATACACAGTTGATTTAAAAATCGTAAAGAGTGCCAACTCACACTATCGGAGTAGGCTTGATGACACCGTAAACCGACTCAATAACTCCCGCAGACCCTCCGCGAATCTTTACAGCATAACATGCATCCAACGGGAGAAGAAATAGATAGAGTTATGATTACACGTAGAGCAATTACCCTCCGACACGAAACCAAAGGCGTTCAGTAGCTCAGAAAGCACTCGATTGAAAGACATGGTATGAGCATGTAACTCCTTTTCAAATAACAAAAGAAACCGCGAAATTAAACCTGAAGATTGACGGATCCATTGACGGCGAGGCGAATTCCACTATGGGAAATCGAAGAAGGAGAATTGACGATGATTTGGCCTTGAAGATGTTCCTGAACATTGCAACAGTAGGAGTAACGGATTTTGAGGAGCAGTAATGAGATTAGAGAGTGGAAACTGGAAAGTGGAAAGAGAAGACTTACAGAAGGCCGGTAGATACGATTGGTCCGAGAAAGCCTGAGCTCTACTGGCATTTCGACTGCAAAACCAAGACGGTCGAGACGAAACCAAAACGATGACAGAAGAAAAAAAAATATACATATATATATAAATAATTTGCAAGATGACCCCTCCACTTATGAATATAACGAATTTGCCAACGGCCCCTCCATTTAAAAATATAATGAATTTGTGAGATGATCCCTCCATTTAATCTTAAATTCATTCTTTCAAACAAAATTTAAAAAAAAAATCTTAAATTCATGACGTATAAATTATAAAAACAATATCTTTGTTTTTGTATAGGTGAAAATAAATAAATTTTTCTCTAAACTTTGGACCTAATATTTCAATTTATTTTGGTTAAATTTGTGAGTTTAGCAGTTTGATATTGAATATTGATTTCTTTAGATTCAATTGTACATGTGGGGTGGGGATTCAAACTCATAATCTTTTGTCCGAAATAGGTGCATTAACCACTTGAGCTATGTTCGATTTGATGCGTAAATTTAACTTAGCGACCAAGATATGTTGCTAATTATCTAGAGTTCGTAAATTATAAATACACGATTGAGCACCTTAAATGTCAAATAAATTTATTGTTAGTTTAGTGTTTTCAGTCAAACTTCACGTTAAAAGGTCAAACATAGTATTAAAGCGATGATATATATATATTTTAAATAAATGGAAAAATTGATGTGGTTTTTTTATTAATTTAGCATTTTAAATAGTGTATAAAATGCTTTTAATGAACAATTTTTGCAGTACATGGTTTCTATTGCACCTCTTGTACTCCATCAATATCCAAGATCAATGATGGTTACGTGGCGAATTATGATTGGCTCAATGATGGTATATGACGTGCAAGCGTTGGACGTCGTCGTTTTTGTTTGCATCAAATGGTGGTTCTGTCTCGCGAATTCTCCAGCTTCTTCTTCTTCTTCTTCTTCGAGTTCTCTGCGGAACCAAAGAGAGAATAGAATGCAACTACGAACTCGTAGGCTTCAGTTAATTTTCCTGTTCCTATGTTTATACTCTCTATTCATAAACGCTCGTCCTTTCCTCATCGTCATCTCCCAAGATGACCTCAAGGATGCTCCGCCAGCCGACGACTCGTCGGATTCTGCCAACTCCGACGCCGCCGAGTGGGACGAGTTTGGTGAACCCGAATCTCACAAGTCCGATGAGGAGCTCGACCCCGGTTCTTGGCGCCCCATTTTCGAACCGGATTCCCCCGCCTCCGGCCCCGACGCCCCCGATGATCTCTACTATTCTGCGTTAGCGAAAATGATGTCGGCGGCCACCTTGGGGGACCTCAGATCGATGGAGGATGCGGTGGCAGAGGTTGATCAACTTGCTACGGAGACTGGGGATCCGCACGCCCAATCGGTGCTAGGGTTATTGTATGGGATGGGGATAATGAAGGAGACGAATAAAGCTAAGGCCTTTATGTATCACTATTTCGCCGCTGAAGGGAACAAGCAATCTAAGATGGCAATTGCGTATATTTACTTCAGGCAAGAAGTAAGTGCGAGAACTTCAATTATTGAATTCCGTCTAATTACTCGACGAATTTTTGTTTTGTCTCTAGGCCTATATGGATATATTGGGTTTGAATCAACATTCAGAAAAAAATAAAAATAATTAAAAAAAAAAGTTTCTAATGAAAAGTTATTCTAAATATGTTAATGCATCCAATTCCTTTTGTTTATCGTTTTTTCCAATGGGGCAAACCTTGCTTGGTTGCAGATGTATGAGAAAGCAGTCAAGCTTTATGCTGAATTAGCAGAGGTAGCCATTAATAGTTTATTAGTTTCAAAGGATTCTCCAGTTATTGAACCTGTGAGAATCCATAATGGAGCCGAGGAAAACAAGGATGCCTTAAGGAAGTCTCGAGGAGAGGAGGACGAGGACTTCCAAATTTTGGAATATCAAGCGCAGAAAGGAAATGCTGGGGCTATGTATAGAATTGGGCTATTTTACTACTTCGGATTGAGAGGGTTGAGGCGTGATCATGCCAAAGCATTGTCGTGGTTTTCAAAGGCCGTGGAGAAAGGTGAACCAAGGTCTATGGAACTGCTTGGAGAGATATACGCAAGGGGTGCTGGAGTCGAGAGGAATTATACCAAGGCGCTTCAATGGCTAACTCTTGCATCCAAGCAGCCATCATTTTCTGCTTACAATGGTATGGGATATTTGTACGTCAAGGGTTATGGAGTGGAGAAAAACTTTACCAAGGTAAGATTACCATAATACTCTGTGGCAATTACTATTTAAACTTCGATTTTCTGTCTCCTTATGTAGCTGCAATTCTGTGACGGAGCTGTCTGTTTTTTTTTTCCTCCCCCCATTTTTCAGAGGACAGATAGATACCATTTACTTAACCCACCGAACTTCTGGCAATACAATTTTTCCTGCATAAATAAGTGAATTAGAGATGATTTGATTTAAATTTTTAATTGTGTATTAAATTCGTACTGGAAAGATGATCAATTTTTGAAGTATTTCATATTGTTTTTTTTAGTTCACTTGTGCCCACAGAAATCTGGTGGCTCATTTTCATGTTTTTTTTCTTCTATTATTTGGATATCAATGCATCTTTTGAATGGCTATCCTTTTCTTTGTATTTCATATGCTAAATGCTGATTTCTTAACTTAACACATGTAAATGTGGCACCTGAATTTTACTTCTCTTTTTTTTCCCCTCCAATTCACTCTGCCCACATCGCTTATAACACATCTTCATTGCATGTCCCCCAAATGCTACATCCTTTAATATAGGCCAAGGAGTACTTTGAGAAAGCTGCCAATAACGAGGAGTCTGGTGGTCACTATAATCTTGGAGTTATGTATCTTAAAGGAATTGGAGTAAAGCGAGATGTGAAGAAGGCATGTAATCATTTTATAGTGGCTGCTAATGCTGGACAACCAAAGGCATTCTACCAGCTGGCAAAGATGTTTCATACTGGTGTTGGGCTTAAGAGGAATATTGCTATGGTAAGTTCACTCAACTACGTTTCAAAGTCTATCCCGTTCTTTCTATAATCAGCAGATTGGTTTTGGGCTTTGATTTAACCCTTGAATGTTTAAAATGTTGGGTTGTTATAAGGCTTTTGAAACCAGCCTCCATTGGAGTGTGAAAGCTGTAACTTGACACTTTAGTGTTTTTACCCTCGTGGCATGATTTTTTTTTTTTTAATATGCATTATTGTCGATTTCTACTAATTCTTGGAAAGTTTCTCAACTGATTCATACACGTTGAACTTGAAAGCTTTACAAAATGTCTTGCTTCTATATTTCCTTATTTTACCTGGTTTATATTGGTCTTTCTGGAGGAAACATTCTAAAATTCTCTGGACTTATTACCAGGGATGATATAGGCCACGCATACTGCATATAATTGAAATCTCGTGGTTGCAGGCTAGTGCATTATACAAATTAGTTGCTGAACGGGGGCCTTGGAGTTCATTGTCTAGATGGGCATTGGAATCATATCTGAAAAGTGATATTGGCAAGGCATTCTTCTTGTATGCAAGAATGGCTGAGCTAGGATATGAGGTGGCACAAAGCAATGCAGCATGGATACTTGACAAATATGGAGAACAAAGCATGTGTATGGGGGAATCTGGCTTTTGCACAGATGCAGAAAGACATCAGAGAGCTCATTCTCTATGGTGGCAAGCATCTGAGCAGGGCAACGAACATGCCGCTTTGCTGATTGGGGATGCATATTACTATGGTCGGGTATGTTATGGGAGTGCGTGAACAACATATTTGTTAAATTTTATCTAAATCATATGTTTGAGGTTTTCATTTTTATACATTTCACTTCTACTCAGGGAACTGAGGTAGATTATGATCGTGCTGCAGAAGCATACATGCATGCCAAATCCCAACTAAATGCACAAGCCATGTTCAACCTTGGTTACATGCACGAACATGGCCTAGGCCTTCCGTTTGATCTCCACCTAGCCAAGCGTTACTACGATCAAGCTCTGGAACTCGACCCAGCTGCAAAATTACCAGTCAAGCTGGCCCTAGCAAGCCTGTGGTTAAGAAAGAATCGTGCCGACAGTTTTATGGTGGGTTTAATGAACTTCTCTTCTTAATGCTTTTGTCTTGCAAGAGTACCTTAGCTTCTAGGCACCAGTAGATTTTGAGATATTTCTTCCTGCTCTGCTTTATTGGATGATTTAAAAATCAAATGAGGGTGTTATGATGTTGTGAATAGGTCCATGTGATTGATTCGTTGCCAGAAGTCTATCCTAAAATCGACGCATGGGTGGAGAACGTACTCTTGGAGGAAGGAAATGCAACAATTCTGACCCTGTTTGTGTGCCTCCTTACTGTGCTATATCTTAGAGAGCGGCAACGGAGGCATGCAGCTGTTCGTGTTGCTGCTGAGGCTGCGCCACCCCATCCCAATGCCCACATCGCTGCACAAAATTAACCGACGCCCATGCCCATGCCCACATCCTGTACTTTTGATTGAATTCATCAATGCTCATTTTCTTCCTTTTCCCTCCTTAATGAGAGGTATGAGAACCTGTACAGGAACTATAACTCAACTGCGTGGAAAGAGCTTTTGCGTTCTAGGGATTTTTCACAACCCAGATTACAGGAGGAATTTCAAAACCTTGATCATAGAAAACGAGGATTTTTTTTCTTAGTGATTTATTTGTTACGTGACAGTTCCATTGTAGATTTGTACGAGGTAGCACTTTGTGTTATGCTGAAACTAATCAAATTTATTTGAATAGGAATCTTAAAGGACTTACTCATAACTAGCAGGCAATCTCGATTAATTGGCGCGAAACTTAATTTTCATCGTGTAATGATATCCAACTGTGATCCAATTCTGCAAGTGTCAACTGGGTGCAAATATTCGACGCCATGCAAAATTTACAACCTTTTTCTTTTCGGAAACAGAAAAATATTTACAGCTATGAAATATAAATATCTGAAATGCCAAAAAACAAGCTTATTTTCCCACAGTTTGACCACTTGGCATTCTTCCACTTTGTCTGCTGCTAATTCTAATAAATATCTGAAATGCCACAAAAGCAAGTTGTTTTTCCCAAAGTTTGATCAGTTAGGCCACTGTTCCACCTATTCTATTAATCTACTACCACTAGCCGAGTGCCAAACAGTCTGTACCGTCTACTTCCCCACAAATCTTGTTTATTGAGGTAATAAGATTTCAAGCAGCACTGCACCCAAGGAGGATTTCTTATGCTGGCCTCATTTTCCCCGCTTGCTGAAACTCCAAGTAATTTGTTTCGCTTCCTTGTTAGAGCGTCGACCGATGGATGGCCATCAAAGAATTTGCACTTCAGCGGATTATGACAACATGTGAACAAAACAATCAAAAGAGTGTCAATATGTACAACTACAGCCAATATTTAGGAATTGTTGTCATGAACTGAGGGAAAGAAATGCACATTTGTAGTATTGCAAGCAAAATCAAGGAAAAGGTTTATAAAGTGCATTATGTCACAAATATTATTTCCTTGATCCTTCGGCCAAAATAAAGGCCTGCTAATGAAATACAAGAAAAAGGTTAGTACAATTTTTCACAAGGACATGGGTTAATTTCTAACAACTCATGAACTCCAAATTAGTAACATCATATTATCAGTAGAGCGCACAAGTTCTAATTGATATAGTAGATCAAGCAGTCTTACAAACGACACATCTTGAAAGTGAAATGCATTACGAACTAGGATTTGAGGAAGCTTAATAGTTATGGTTTACTAATGTTTGCTATTATACTAATCTGCATTTAACTCTAATTGGTTGTCTGGTTGTCTGGACTTGACTATAGTAAATTTCATACAATCAGAGAATTCTTTTCCTGTGTTTCTCCATATAGAAGTTAGGTGCTACTTGCGAGCACACCTAATCTTCTATAGATTAAGTGACATTCCTCTGTTTGTCAGTAATATCATTAGTGAGGAATCAGATCATCCACAACTTCTTTTAAGTTCTCTGTGAACGGAAACTAATAAATCTCAAGTAAATATCATTAATAAGAAACCAGAACATCAATTTACTTTCCTCTAAGTTCTGTGTGAATGGAAAGTAACCAATCCCAGAATTGAGGTGGCGTAAATGGTAAAAAGACTCTTACTCCATCTTCCGCATACAATAAGGCATGAATTCTTGCAGTTGAATCTTCTAGGCTCAGCCTAACCCGGTAGGTCCCTTCAGGAGAGCAGAAGTCCTTGGCCTGTAATGGATATACAGCCACAACTCGAACTACACATTTAAATTTTGCAGTCACCTGTCGAGTGTGAACTTAATGATCAAGGAATAAAGTCAAGCAGTTTGCAAGGGGTACTACAATAAGCATAGCACAAAGCACCCAGCACGGGTGACTCTACTGCAGGCATCAAATGCATAACAGAAATCATTTTGAGAAAGGCAAATAAGGATTTTAAAATATTTGAAAATAGAACAAGTCTCCTCTCAAATACATCCATAATCAAGTTACAGAAGCGGCCATCTTCCAATCATACTGCCTAGGAACATAGATCATCGGAATATTTGAACCTTCGGATGAGATAGTGCAAAAAAAAAAAAAGAACAGTCATTTTGTAAACAACTAAAAGCATGGACATGCAACATAGACACGGTACCAACACAACACATCAATTTCTTAAAAGGTAGAATATGACATGTTAGGGACACGTTAGTTTTTCAAAATATGTGTATAATGTAAAACTTGACATAGTGTAACTGTTATACTTTAAAATGTAGATTTAGTTACATGAAAGACATACATATATATAGAAAAGAAGCTCCATGGTGCATTCGGTTATGCCTCTCTTCTTTGGGGCAACAAGATCCAAATCATTATTTTCTTAGTCAAAGAGGTGGGAAAGTAAGATCTGGTGCTATCTCTCTCCTCACATAGACAAGAGGGAAGTGTGCGAGCATGAGATTCCCTCTCTCAGACCAGGGTGACGGCCTTGAGGAAGACAATGTTGAAGAAAAAATGGAGGAAACAATTTGATGAGAAGTAGACAAAATCGTGGATAGCTGATGCAGTGAGGCCCCCCCTATTTCTTTAGGATTTAGTTATATTTTCTAAGTGGGCTTATTGGACTTCATTAATATAATAATTTTCTGTTCTTTACCTTACAACCGTGTCCACGTGTTCCCACATGTCATGGACATTTCTTCACATGTCAGAAAATAAAATAAAAATAAAAATAAAAATAAAAAACAATTGGTCACTCAAATTAGCATGCCAGACACATGTCAAGAGCTGTGTCGGTGCACAACACCAACAGTAAACCAAAAATGGTGCCGGTACTTTATACGTAAACAATTTACGACATCCATTAAAGTACATCACCCTTAATCAAAACAAGGAAGCACATGAAAATTTTGCCAAGCACTACTTACTTATATCGAAAATGCAAGGACAGGGACACTAGATATAAATACTTTCTGTTCAAATAGCTAACGGAACATCCTACAAATTTCAGAAAGTATATAAACCATTAAGAAAATAAAATTTTCCACACAACCAACAACCCAACAGAGAGATGCAATACCTTTGGATATGTTAAAACATCCATCAATGTGACAAACGGCTCATCATTGTAGTCCACCTCTGTAGAGTGAACAAGAAAATCAGCATATTGCAACTAGAAGAAATTCTAAGTGAAATTATGAGCATCATAAATAATTAACTCACAATCAACGCAAACAACGCATTAAAATGCAGTTTCATGAAAATATAGAAAGTTCAAACCTGTAATGGGTGAAGGCCAAGGAAAGCTCCAAAAAGAAATTCTACCCAACTTTGATGCTAAACGTTCCTCGTATGATCTAATAATTAAATGTCATAATGCATCAAAACCTTTAGATAAAAAAGTCAAGTATGTGTCTAACGTGCATTTTATCTAAAGATGAAATCATGGAAAGTTAACCTTTGGCGTGCCTGTATAGCATGATCCTCCTCTGGCATATATCGAAGCTTCGAAAATGCTGTCACCACAATTTGGAAGAATCCAACTTGCATTTCACATAGGACATTAATAAATTTCACCCATTTACCAGACTCAAGCACGCATAGACTCTGCTTCTCAGTCCCTTTGTCAAAAATTAACCTCAAGATAGAGCCAACTGAAGGTAACGTGCATAACTTATCTCTTGGCAACATTGGTCCCAATTGATGCGCATTGTCAATTTCATTTGCCAACCTGGTTCATGGCTAATTATTAACCAAGCCCACCTTAATACAACCTCAATAAAAGGTATGATAATAGATATTTAGCATTTGAATCTCCCAGTTTCTATTAAAAAAATAATAATTAAAGTTCATCAACTTAATGCCTGATGGTGCATTTAAGAAGTTTCAACTAATGGCATTTACATAAGTCACAAAAAGATTCTCCCTCCCACGAGAAAGAGAAAAGGAAAAAAAAAAAGTATAAATCTTTTATTGACCATGAAATCAAGGATGAAATATCATTCAAGAGTATCGTTGACCATCATAAATAAGATAGACCTTTTATCAAATATTCTTTGTCTAAGGAATTGGTGGAACAAGCAATGGTCGAGTTCAAGGTTGAAAGATCAGATTATTTGTCTTAATAAGTAAGATGAACCTTTATCAAGTTTTTTAATAAATAATTGCTTGTTCTCCTATGTGGCATAGTGTTGGTACTCTAGTTTTGTTTTTATTGGGAGTCGAAGATTTACTCCCCTATACCCAAGGGCACCCATGTCCACCCCAAGGCCTGGACTCGAGAAACATCAAGAATTTTTTGTATTAAGCTAACCAAAAGATTCGAACTTGAGACCTCTGACCAAGAGACTTCATGCCCTTACTAGTCAGGCTACCTTTTTAAGGCTAACTTTTTGTACTCTAATTGATAATAGAAACATGAAGAAAGTTGTCTCAAAGAAACATGGTAGAGAAACGCAGAGGAATGAGCAACAAAAATTGTGATCTACCACTTCCTCTTTCTTCATCAAGACGGAAGAAGGTAAGTTTAAATTTAGCCAACGTATTAATTATGTGATAGAATGTCCAAAATAGAAACCTGACTTTTTTTGGGGATGTTGCATCTCCAAATAAAATTAGCATTAACTTTTAGGAAGTGGCTCAGAAACACCCATAACATGATGAAGCAAAGAGACAGTTAAAGAGCCAGAGATGACGATACTCTAAGACTTACCCTACAGTATTAGGTTTGTGCTCTTTAATTAAAGAGATGAGGTGGAACTAATAATTCAACTTTCAACTCATTAAGGTTTCTTCAAAACCCTATAACTTTCAACTCATTAGGGTCTCTTCTAAACCCTAAGTGGAAGTTAGCACGAAACTCATCCTAAAAGTTTTCAACAATCTTCAATTTTAAGATCTGGCAGGAAATGAACTACACCAATCATAGAGGTAGCAAGCCCTTGTACCACTTTACTCTTGATATGCAATCGCTAACACACCTGTAACTTAAAACCACCAATTCATCATCACAGGAAATGAACTACACCAATCATAAATATTTGAATATCCAACTGTACATGTGATGCTTTTAACACTAAATAATTTCACTTTCTTGAACTCACTTTGTATCAATGCTAATTGGTTGAGCATCAGTTCCATCCCAGACAAAAGCAAGAGCCCCATCCTGAGCATCCTTACATATGTAGACAATCTATGTGTCACAGAGAGAGTTAGACCAACTGGGATAGAATAGGATGCATGGCATACCATTCTGAAACTTTAACATTCATTAGTTTTTTGCCTCTGATTTATTAAGGTAAATCATCTCATCAATGAAATTACTTCTTACCCAAAAGAAGGGATAAGGTAACTGATTTTCTTTATAAATATTTTTCAGAATAGATCCTCACCTTGCAGATCAAATTAACATGCTTGCTTTCCTTTATATCCCTCACAAATGAAAAGTTCGTTGATCCTACAAAACTCAGTGATAATCAAACGTATTTTAAGTCAAGGCATATAATCCTGCTAGATATTCGAGGGTCACATATGCAGGCAATATACATATACACACACATATACATCCATGCATTTGTTAGTCTATAAACAGAGGCACATTGTTAATTGACCCAAATTTGATTGCTGAAGACTTCTTTTAAAAATTAGACCAAATTTTGATATTTCCTAAGTTAATATTCTTCGTATTTTAGCTAAGAAAGCACTTAAAACAACTCCTTGGGAATATAGAAAGGTAAACCTTAAGACATTAGTCACCATGTAGAGAGCAATTGAAACGGCTATATTTTCCTCCATGTTTATTTTCCATTTAATAGGATCAAAATCTCCTGCACTGTGTACATGTTCAGCTACCTCTCCCACTCATCAAGGCAAAACATCAGAAGTGAAACTATTGCCAAGGGAGCCTATCAAACAAGGTATGCTTTGCCCCAGGAAACAAAAGTAAAAATTTGACGTTGTATGACAGGCCAAAAGTTCATAGTTTGTAATTAATCATGCAAATGAACTACACTGGTCGTTTATAAATTCAATACTTAATTGACAGACCTTCATCAAGTTCAAAACCAACAAGCCAATCTCTCAGACTCAAAATAAACTTCTTATCGAGATCTCTCGGTTGAAATTTTGGTGAAACATCATATGGTTGAAAGCTCGTTCCATATTGTCCTTCATATAAAGCAAATGAAGAAAACTTCTTGTTGAAGACAACATATATTTCCCCTTGATGAGTTTTCATCTGCAATTATCATTTGATTTCTGAGATAGGGCGTTGACCACCTATCATTTATATCCTTTAAGAATGGAAACAAAGCTAAAACATTGTCTATGAAAAAAGCTCAACTGCTCAAGTAGATAAGTAGGTTCAAATATTCATCCAATACCCCATCACATCCAGTGAATACTACAAGAGACTTGATATCAAGAAATTTTTAAAAACATATGTAAGTGCTACATAAGTGAAAATCAAATTAAGAAGAGCAAACCAAACATGTTTTGTCATGATGATGCCACATGAAGCTCAGAAAATACGGGAGCCAAGATTTCGGACAATAGGGATAGACAGGTGGAAAAGAAAATTACTTATAAATTAATGGCTTCACCAACCAGACAAACTAGTCAAGTCTATACCATTCATTCATTTTTTTCTTGAGCAGTAGAAACGATTATAATTGTCAGGAATAAAATGACAAAGGAGAATACAAGATTGAAGCCCAACATAAGGACTAGAAAAATGTATACTTCACAACAACAAAAATATTCATTCCAAAAATCAGGTCCTACAAAATAGTCAATAATCTTATATTGTTTGGTGTGAAATAAGCAGTACCATCATCCATTCACTTCAGTTTTCCATTTGTTTTTTC
The DNA here is from genome assembly GCF_013281855.1 of Momordica charantia. Lineage (NCBI taxonomy): Eukaryota > Viridiplantae > Streptophyta > Magnoliopsida > Cucurbitales > Cucurbitaceae > Momordica > Momordica charantia. The sequence continues at coordinate 22,570,847 of NW_028275161.1, forward strand.
CTTCATTGCAAATTCACCAAATTGTTAGTACCAATTTTTACTCCCTCTCAGATTGAATAAAATAAAATGTGAGTGAAAATTTTGACACTTAAACAAAAGGATCTAATAAAACAAGATACTAAAGAAGAAAAGATAAACAAAATATATGAGGAAAAAGAACATTGAAATAAAATTTTCATAAGATTTAGAATTTTTGAATACCACAACACGAGAGAGTTGAATGATGTCTCCTGCTGAAGCAACATGGGGAAGCTTTTCCAAACTTTCAGCAAAAATATTTGCAGTAATTCCAGGTTTTGGCTGAGATTGATCGACAATTTTTACAGCACAAAAGTAATCTGCCAAAGAATTATAAGTGCTCTCAAAGTAGGCAGAACCTTACTGAAACAAATTGTAGCTCAAAACTAACAAAATTACTAGGCAGAGATAGGGGGAATGGTGAAAAGAGTAATTTATATGACCCAAGAATCATAAATAAATTTAATTGACCAAGTGACATGAAGTTCCATGAATTGATTGGTTGGACTTTCAAGTAGAAGAAAGATCCAGTGTTTAGACCAGGTCATCACACAAAATGTGGATAATTGAATCTTGACATATCTCGTGAGCTCCCACTCCCAGGAATGGATCAATCAAATCAAAATTTACTATCTGATAGAGACTCGTCATGGTAATCATATCGCTGCATCTATGGTAACTAATGGGATCCTTTGCATGTAGCGAACAACCAATAGTGTGCCCTTCCATTAGAAACCATCAAACAAAAAAACCCTTGATTATCTACTGGACAGAGAAAATATAGATCAAATATGTCCATATCCTGGTACATATGAAAAATACCAGCTGGAACAGTTTAACGTATCACTCAGTCCATATCTTCCAATCAACAGAGAGAGACAAAAAGCAAAAGATGAGGGGGGTGGGAAGCAGGAAGAAAAAACTTAGAGAGGAGTTTTTGTGTTAGATAAAATCAGACTAAGTAAAAGAAGCCTTCAAGAACGCACTCACTTGAGACTACTACGAAGGAATGTAAGAACACTACTACTTCCACTACAAACCATCAGCTATTCGGAAAAAAATTGGGAGAAAACTATGAATACTCGATGATCTTACATCTCAATAGAAAGAATGTAGCGCTCGAACTGTGTAGTGTTATACTATTATAAGAACTGGCTCAGCAAAAACACCTTACTGCAGACATATCGTCATTCTACTACCGACCAAACGGAAGCAGCCGTAAGTCCGGCCTTTTTTTCATCATTGCCAGTCAATTATTATACGTGAGAGGATGGAGATAGATAGATGACATCAAAATACTAGATGCTTGAGTATAACTAAAAAAACGACATGTTTCAGAGTTTGGAGTCCAATCGATTACAATTTCATGGGAGTGAGACACGCAGAGAACACAAAATCCATATGTATGCAGTTAAGCGAGCTGCAATGGCGGAGAAAGAGGAGGATCAGTACCAGTGCCCTTAGTTCGCCTGGGGAAGCCGAACTCGATGATAACGGCGATAAGGTTCACCTTCTGGTTTATGGAGGCAATGGCATCCCTAATCTCCATGAATTTATAATCGTCTCTGCTCTCCATTTCCTCAGTCCCCTGTGTCGACCGTGGGATTTCCTAAACCCTGTGACCGGTTTAGGGTTTTATCTTCGACTGTGATTTCTCTCTCTCTTAACTATTTTCCCGCTGTATTTTCCCGCCTATTTGTTTAGGAAATGTAACCCTAAGCGCCAAGCGGTAGTAGTTCTTTTTTTTTTTTTTCTTTTCTTCTAAATATATATGTTTTTACTTTTTAGTGGTTCGTTTGTGTGTTTTTTTAAATTTACTTTGTTTAAAAAATATTTAATTTTATAGTTTATATTCAAACATTTTCTAATTTAGTCCCATAGTTGACTAATAATAAATTTGCATAACTATTCAGTGAATCGACAAAAATATATGGGAGAAAAAAATCCTTAACAGGAAATGATCTCCGAAAGTGATACATTGTAGTGTGTCTAGTCCGTATGATAAAACTTAAAATTTTAACCATTTCTTTATAACATGTAGGGATAAAATATCCTTAAAATAATGAAACTTAAAATTTAATTTCTACCATTAATTTTTTTATAAAAATAAAAGATAGATTAGAAATTGTCCTCTCTTATCATTTTTCTTATCTCTAAATTCTTGTCCATTCACTTGATATTATGTAGTATAAGTTTATTATTGGATAATTTTAACATGCACAACAATGGAGATGATTAAATTGAATAATATTAAAATTAACATTACGGACTAAAATATGTATTTAGATTTTTCTTATACGGTACTAATTTCCGCATAACACTCTATATTTGCATTTTTTATTTTTTACAAAAATTATATTTACATTTCTTTAATGTTAATTACATATACTTATGAATAAGCATTATCTAATACCCTTCGTTAAAAGTATTAATTAGTACGCCCTAAAATGTTAGGAGACGTAATTAGTCAAATACTTACGTATAGTTATACATCATTTAATTATAGCATAGTCAATGCATGAAGGGACGACCTGCATTGTCGAGAATGAGTAAAGTAACATGTACTAAGTCAACAATAAACTAAAGGAACGCTCTTGACTACTCTAGACGACATTTAAATCTTAAACCCAGTATCTTTTATATATATATATATATATATATATATATATGCGTGTGTATTTTTTCTATTATTTTAAATACATGATCTTATTATATTTGTAACCACAGCCCGCATGGAGATAAATGCATATACTAATGAAATACAACTATAACATAAAAGGGTTCAATGTATATATATGCATGTGACCTTAGAATTAACATACACATATAAATTGTCGTGGCTGGGAATTGTTTAAAACAAAAAATAATAATAATAATAATAATAATACACACTGGGTCACAAGCAAATTAAACACATATATACTCGTTGGAGCCCATATATATTGTAATGGGTGGGTAACCCAAGCCCAGTTTCCAATTTTAAGCTATATCGAGGCGGGCGCGGGCGCGGTCGCGTACAACCTTAACCTAAGTTTTGCGTTGTGGGGGTGCGGTGACGAGTAGATCATAAGGCATATTAATTATATTTACCCCTCAAGTTTGATACAACACCAACACGTGTGTGGTAAAAATGGTTGCCTACACAACAACCCTAAATAATTAAATTAAATCTCTCTCTCCCTCTCTATCTATCCTACACATGGTATGGTAACCAGCTTTATTGGAGACACACGCAACTCATATATATATATATATATATATATATATATATATTTGAAAGCATGAGTCGTTGGTGTGAGATAGCCGTAGCTTGCATTTGGTTAAGTTTTTGCACACAAACAACACGCACGTCGAGATCAGATAATGTGAATATGTGACCCTAACCCAAAACGCACGCACCTGCAGGGCTGCCAATAATGATAATACAGCTCTCTCGTTTCTTCTTCATCTCTTATACAAACAATGATGGAGAAGAATTGTAGACTTGAAGCGATTTAAATACTGAACCATGCCAGGGAGCCGCCACACGGACGTCCAAAGCGCCCTCTTTGGTTTCGGTTTTGCACTTGCGGCCCTGTCGTATGGATTATCCACATCCTTATTACTCGACGTCCTCCTCCTCCTCATCGTTGTCGTTTCAATACAACTGTCGTCACTCACCTCCGACGACGTCAGTGCTGACATGCACGTGACCAACGCAGCTATATATACAAATTAATTATATAATTAACAATCAAAACCCACTTCCACTTCCATCGCCATCCCCTTATTATTAATTAATATAAATTAGCCGGGGCCGCGCGGTGTAATTAATGTAATAATGGGTCAGAGAAAGAAAAAAGGGAAGAAATGGAATTAGAGTGGGCAGAACCAAAAATTTGTAAAGAGAAAAAAGGAAGATGGTACAAAACAAAACAGGATCTAGGATGTAGGATGTAAGATCCACGGTGGATGTGCGTGTGTGCGTGCGTTTTTACAAACCTTTGGAACCGGGAAGGTCGATCCATTGCAACTGGATCTCGACTTCGCCGCACTCGACGTTGCGGAGGCGGAGGCAGATGTTCTGGACAACCTTGCCGTCCTGCCACAGAATGGGGCTCTCCTCGGCAAGGCAATTCTGCCTGCTGGGCTGCAGTTTGGAGACGATGGTGCCGCTGGGTAGGCCTTCCAAATTCATCTTCAAGGCTTCTATGTAGGGCCCTATCTCGAATTCTGCGTCCCCCATCTTGTCGTCCATGCTAAACGTGTCGTGGTCGTACACGGTCAACTTCACGGACACGTTGGGGTCCGTCACGGAAAGAGTTAGGTCCTCGTTCCATTCCGGGTTGATGTCCTTTTTTATCACGCGCGTCTTCAGTTTCTGGTTCGCCAGCTTGACCACGATGTAAGGGTCGCTGCTGCGAACGTCGCGAACCGCCAGGTTCACGCCGCGGATTATCCGAATCCGAAGAAGACCCAATAAACTCTCCATAAGGGATGACGAACGCCCTCCCTCACCTGATCCGCTCTCTGAACAACTATAATCCCCCATCTCTCTTCTGCCTCTCCTTTATATATGTATGCCTCTTCTTTTTTTTTTCCCCCTTTTTTCTTTTTTTAAGAATTTACCAATTAAAAAACTCTAATTTTCTTTTTCTTTTCTGAAAAAAAAAATCAAAAAAGAAAAAGCAAAATTAGGGCCTTGGATTGGACTCCGCGCTGAGGCTTGCAAGTGTGGGGATTCCCGGAGCTACCTACATGTAGACCCGCATCACCGGGAGATCCGGTTCCCACGCCCTTTATTTAACCTTGTTTTATGGGCGTTGCCTCAACCGCCCGCCAATGTCGCAGCCGCTCGCTCTTTTTAGCCTTTTTTTTTTTTTTTTTTAATCTTTAGTACTTTTTAGCCTTTACTTGTTTCAAAATTATATTATTGTTTGATTAATCCCCTAGGATACGATACCGACCATAGAACCGTGTTTAAGAAGTGGGGATTCAGGAGGACGATCACTCGTTTATATAGCTAACATTAATCTTAACATCAAACACAACTTCACTCATCAATATTAATATATATATATTTTTTACATGAGAATGATTTGATGTTGTCTATTGAAATAAACATGTGAGATTTAGGCAATGATTAATTTGAAATTGTAAGCTCAAACTCTTGGATCCAATTGAAACTCTTACTTAAACAATATGATAGAATTTTTAATGTTAATAATGTTAATAATATTATTAGTTATTAAAATATAATTTTTAGTATTTTGTGGTGTTATCTTTTGGTTGATGATGTAATCCTAATGAGTTTATTTATGTTTATGTTAGTATGGACAAAAAGTAAAAAATTAACATGAGGAGATATATTATATGAGAGTATAACAAATCTAAGGATTGAAATGTTCTATATATAAATTGCATATAAATCCGGTAGAGTTTTAAGCTTATTATTCACTTATAATATGATATTGATCTACAAAACCTAACGAAATGAATTCCAACTAAATCCTAAATTCCTAACTGTATTTTCAACTTTAGTAGCTATAATTTTATCTTTATAAATATTTTTCTAATATTAATGGACCCGACGTCATTTTTTAATACATGCTAATGTTACAAGCATCAAGTGAAAGGACAATGACCCATGTGAAATTACATTTTGTCCATTTTCCTTTTATTAGCCGGTTTAAAATCCCTAAGTTTTTCTTTACCAAATTTTCTAGCTATTTTTGTTTAGTTCTATTCCACTGTTATTTATTAACTGTTTCTTCCTTGTTTCTTCCTTTTTTATGTCGAGTTTAATTTTTTTTCCAATTTGAATATCTCAAATTTCTCTAGGTAATAATGCAATTACTCGATTAATTTTATTCAATTTTCATTTATTCACCTAAGTTTTTTTCTTTGGTATCAAAATCAAAATCTTGAGTTAATTTTTTTACAACTCATAATATCCACTTTTCGCTTCTCTCTCTCATTTTTCTGAGTTATTTCTTCCTTATATATCTACCTCTACTTCGATCTGTCTCTCTACTTCCTACCTCGAGTTGGAAAACAAATTGAAAGAGAAAAATAAAGAATTAGAGTTGGAAAAAAATTGAAAGAGAAAAATAAGGTAAAGACATTGGTAGATAGATATAATAGATATAAATAGCGGTAGAGATGGTAGAGAATAGAGTTGAAAAACAAAAAACGAAAGGAAAGATAAAGAATCATAGTTGGAAAAAATTGAAAGAGAATAATAAAGAATCAATTTAAAAAAATTTGAAAGTAGATTGCCAATATAAGCTATGCTATTATTACTGCTATTATTGCTAATGATTTTGAAATTGTGAAGCCAAATTGAAAATATGTTTTCATGGCTACTATCACTAACTATCGTTATTCTTTATCCTTAAAAAAATAAGTGAGGAGCACGAGAAATAAATTAACGCCAAGAGGGTTAGAATAACAAGTTTATAAAAAAATGTAACGTATCTCATTCACACCCTCAAGTTTAGGTCAGCCTGCGGATACCCGACTTTGTCCGCCGGAGGCTTCATCTGGTCCAGTCGCGAGAATCTCCGGCAGGTGCCGGACGGATTCCACCGTTGGATTCGTGAGGCGCAGAGGAAGAACAAGATATTCAAACTAATAATGAATAAATAAAGAAGGAAAGAAAAAACCCCGTTTTCTTCCGACCGGCAGTTTGAATTGGTGGGAAGTTTGAGATATATTTCTCAGATGCTTCTAAATTTATTCAGGTGATTCTGGTAATCTGGCCGATAAAACCTGAAATTTTACATGAATGAATTACTAACCAGGGTACCGGTAAGTGGTAACCGCCATTCGTGATCGGAAACTCGATAACGACGTGCCAATGACGGGGATTTTAACCACTGCTATTTGTGGTTTATTGGGGAAAAAAACGAATTTATGTTATCGGGCCTGGATATCCTCTCGGATTTTAGATTTGGGCCGTAATTATAATTGGGCTTTTCTTTGTCTATTCCAGCCCATCCGGCAATTGGCAAAGCATATTCGATTTTTTTTTTCTTTGAAACAGCGAAAGCATATTCAATTAAATATTATAACCACTAAAAATGGGTAATTCCAACATAGTTAAGTGGGGAAAACGTTCATTATCATTATTAAGATCAATTATTCAATTTCGAACTGTTTGAACTCTACAATATAAAATAATATAGTACTATTTTATAATATTTTAAAATTTACTTTCAATAGTATCAAAGTAGTGATGTGACTTTTTTTTTTTTAATTAGTAGAGTGATGTAACATTTAAATCACGTTCTTTTTTAGAGTTGCCATTTGTTTAAAAATCGATTTACTTTACTATACCCAATTTTAAAACTCGATCTACCTAGCCTTAATAAAATTACCTGCCGACTAATATGATACAAAAATATTTTATAATTCTCAATTTAAGTATAATTTGACTATTAAAAAAAATTAGTCCAACAAGACAAAAGCATGATAAATACCAAACTTTGCACAACCATGTTTTAAGCAACAAATCCTTCGTAAACTTTGCATATTTGATTTTACTCAAAAACAAAAACAAAACTTGCATATTTGAAAGGAGCCAAATTAAGCATAGCTTTAATCAAAACATATACATTCGATTAAAAGGTTGTGAGTTCAATCATCACTCTTACAAATTGTACTCAAAGTAAATAAAACAAATACATTAAAGAGGTTTTAAGAACTTTATTATCTTGATTTTCTTTTAACTTTTGTTTTACGTCATTGATCTTATCAGACAAATATTTCAATCAATCATGGTCTATTTGTATTCAACTAATACTCGTTGCTAGTTGACTTTAAATTTTAAAATTATTTTTTTAAGGACATCTTTTTTTCATTAATTTGTATAGTATTGCGAATAATGTTGGAGGCATTGACCAACACCTTGCCACGTAGAGTACAAAGAATGGACCGGCCATAAGGTTTCCCCTTGATGATTGTTCCACATATGAACGCGTTACTTACCTGAATATTGAACAGAAAGACCACAAAGCAAGATGAAGGTCTCTCTATCCATATCATGTGCCCCGACAGGTTTACTTTTGGCCCAACATGTCCAACCATCGGTCGAATCTTTTGTCATACATCTTAACCTACAAAATAAGGCATGTCACTTTTCAATCAAGTATCACGTTCTAGCTTATCCTGTATCAAGGTCGATCTAAAACTAACTTGAACATTGAAGTGTTTGTTCACTTTTTGTAGGTCCTTCATCGTCGAGCGACATTCTAACTCTTTTGGACATCCAAACTTTCCCAATTAACCTAACTAAACCAAGTCGATACCAAAATCATATAGGAAGAAGAATAACTTGATTTATTTGTATGTTTAAAATTAAATATAATAGTTGAAGTAAACTATTTTATACTTCATTCAATGAATGGTTGATGATTCAGTTAAATTTATCTTAAAATCTAAATAAAATTTTGAACTACATTGTTTTTCATTTTTCATTTTATCTTTTTTTTTATATATATAAAATACTACTTTATTCCTTTTAGATAACTTTAAAAAATAATATTCATACAATACCTCCACTCTGTCTACCAAACAAGCTGCTATTAGAGGGGAAAAAAACAAAATAACCAATAAACAAACTCAATTTATAAATAAAACCAAAAACATGGTGGAAAAGAACAAACTGTAAAATCTAAATGTGTGTATTAAAAAAAAAAAATTGTCAAATCCGATACTCATCACTACACGCCGACACGTAAGACTCTCTTTTCCATGTAATCTCTTTCAAATCTCTCTTCTGATAATTTTTCATTTTCTCTTTGTTCCCTGTCATCTCTTGTGCAAGAGACTTGCTAAATATTAATTTATAAAAAATGTTAAATTCCGATTTAGTCATTATAAGAATTTTGACTTTATTTCGAATTGGTTATACAATATATGACAATCTTTTTAATTTAATAATATAGGAGTGGGAATTTGAATGTTTAACTTTTAAGCAACGTAAATCGTGTTTTAACTAGTTAAGTTATGCTTGATTCGATAATAACATTTCAGTGTATTATTTGACCGTACAGAACAATAAAAGTAAGTTTTTAGATAGATGGAAAATTGTTCAACCACATTTAATTTAACTAAACTATAAGAATCGAATTAAAATCAATCGCATGAACTATAACTACAAGACTTTTGAAACGAGATCGGGATTGAATTAATATTTTTATTATTGTAGGACCAAAATTGTAATTTGACCTTAGAAAAATATAATTTAGGCTAGGACCACATTTCAAATTGTCAAATTTTCAAAAGAATAAGTCCACGTGATCTTACTAAATAAACTAATAAACCATTTTCGATTAATGGAGATATTATTCTTATTAGTAAAATATACTCACCTCTTAAATTTCTTATATGGGTATAGTTATGCTATTTCAATGCACCGAAAATCATATGAATGAATAACTATTAATTTGAAGATATGGCTGCAACGAATATAAATAAATATTTTAAAATATTTAAATACTAATTTGGTCATGTATTTTCGATTTTTGTTAATTTTTAGTTTTTGTAATTTTGAAATGTGCATTTTGATTATTGTACTTTCAACTTTGGTTCGTTTTAATTCGTATACTTTCGAAACGTTCATTTTGATCCTCATATTTAAAAAAAATGGACAATTATGGTAACTTACACTCCCATTTATTTTGATTAGAATTTTATCATGACACTCAATTGTTAAATTTTATGAAATGTAACTATAAATTTATATAAATACTGATCAAACAAGAACTTTACAAATAGAAATTAAAGTAGTCATTTAACCAAAAAATATTGACAAAAATAAATATTTGGGAAATAGATGGGCTAAAACAATCTCAAAGTTGAAATAAAGAAATATCTGATACCGAAATACTATTTAAACCTAAAGAAAATAGAAAAGCAAGTGGAGGGTTGGTAATATTAAAAAAATAGAGAGAGAGAGAGGGAAAAAGGCATAGCAGTGCGTGCGAAAGAGCATAGTGTTTGGGAGTTTAGAATATCAATGGAGAGAGAGAGAAAAAAAATAAAAAAGAAAAAGAAAAGAGTGACAGTGGCCAATTCCTCTGCTGTTTCTTTTTATTTATTTTAATTTTTATAATGTAATTTTTTTGGGGGCACACCCACACACCTTCATCATTCCCTTATGCGCACGCCTTCCACTCCCTCCCTAAAAATAATAATAAATAAAATAATTAATGAGCAGATTCCCTGTTTCCAGTCTCATATTTATTTCCCCTAACCAACCAATAATATCCTTTCAACATCAACACACAATAAATTATATGTCAACACCGATGTCCCCCATCGCCATCATCTTACTACTATTATTTTGGTATCTCACTCCCCTTTCTTAAATTATAAATAATATTAAAAAACCATAGACCTGAACCCGAGTATAGTTCAACGATTTAAAATATAATGACGTAGACAAAAAAAAACAAAAGGTGTGTATGACGTGTCACACTTCCTATTATTGATATATCCATGCTTTTAAATTATAAAGTTTAGAAAATATAAAATTTCTACCTCCACACCAGACCATATTGACTTTTTGATACAAATATTTAAGTGGAATCTATTTATCTAATACATAAAATATTGTTGACTCATATATATATTTATATACTTTATGAGTTTCAACAATATTTGACTGTTATGTTTTAATGAGTTGAGATATGCTGAATAAACAAAAAAGGACGAAAAAGAAAAAGGAGAAGAAATGAATATTACCAAACCACGCTTAAATTTCATCCAATGATATGTGTGATTTAGAGATTTAAACAAATTAATTATTCCAATTATAAACCTAAGTAGTATTTTTATTTTTATTTCTTTCCGGGAACTTGAGTAGTATGTTTAACTTTATACCACACAAGTAATCATTTCTAGTGAAATTAATAGTCAACAATTTGATTTTCCTTTCCCTTTTTTTGGGACAAAGGAATTATTAATAGTCAACTTATTCTACAAGATTAGGGACATAAACACTCCCCTGCCCTTTTCTGTCCATCTAAAGTCAAAAATACCTTCAAAAATACCATTATTTTCACTGCTTCCCCTTTTTGACTCAACAAAAAAGTAGAACCCAAGAAAATTCCATACAAATATTGGGAAGAAAAGGCAGAATTGATTTGTGCCAACTCACCCGAGAATTAAACAGTGTGTTAAGTGGATGGTTTGATTATCACCCCATCATTATTGAACTCAGCTTAAATGTTCGCATAATGTAAATTCAATAAAAAAAAACAATTCTTTTCGTTAATTATATTAATATACTACTTATAGAATCATAAGGTAAAGTTCAAGAGATATAGCCAAAACGAACATAGTTAAGTAGTAATTGACATATAACTCAAATCAAGAGGGAGTTCGATCTCCCACCCTACATATTGTACTAAAAAAAAAAGAGAGATATAACATATATGTTTGACTAAATAAACACCTTGCTACAAAATTTATTATTTCATAATTTTATTTTATTTTATTTTTTCCTTTACCCACCACACCATTTGTGCACTTTGTTTATAGGAAAGAGGAATGAAAAATATGAACATGTTTCGATTAATAAAAATTTGGTTTGTGGGGCACTAGGCTAGCTAGCTACCAAAGTAAATGTCTCAACTTTTTTTCCTTTCATATTCCAATCATGTTGTTTGGTATAAATCCATATAGAGCTGATTGGCAAACTTGATTAGTGCAAAGTAATGTTTGGATACTTAATTAGCAGGTAAAAACCATAAAGTTGACATGAAATTAATATTCCCATAAATTTATATGTATGGGAGACATTAGGCATAGTTTTAAAATGTTCGAAATTACTCCTCAACAATCTCAAATAACATATTGTTTAAATATGGACAAAACCTTCTTACTTTGTACTTCATTATAACTTGTATTTTGTTCTTATATATATTTCATGACAAATCCATTTACATAATATAATATTACATAAAGATGAATTGATTTGTTTCGGTAAATACTGTAGCTAGTTATGCATATATATATCTATGGAAGTTGAAATAGTACCACATCGATTTCGACGGGGTGCCATATATGAAATTGAAATTGATGTTAAATAAAATAGGGAGGTGATTGATTGGAATGGGGAAATATTTGGGGGGTGGAATTGGGGTTAAGTCCAATGAGATTGGAAATATATAGAAGTGGCCAAATTAGAGAATGAATAGAGGGATGGAATGGACAATTTTGGGTCCACGTGATGGGTATCTCTTATTCTCATGCATTTGTCATTCTCTATTCATTTTTAGTTTTACAAATCCTCTTATGTTTTTTGTGCCTACATTCACTCCCTTCTCTCTTTCCTATGTGCATGTTTTCTCTCCCCATTTCTCTATTCCAATCAAATCTTCCCCATTTCATACTCTATTTGCATACCTAACCAAACTTATATATATATATATATATATATATATATTTTATCTCTCGTCTTTGTCGAGATTAACAGAACGCTGATGTGCTACATTCTATTAAATAGAAATCGAGTGAGGTAGTTGGATGGACTACATGTGAATGAAGAAGTTCATCTTTTTGATAATGGAGCGAAATTAGTTTGTGAGTAGCTAGTAAAATCACTTAAAAGTTGTTCAAAAATGAGCAAATATCATTTCCTCCTCATTTTGAATAATAAGTCGGCTTGTTAGATCTCGTATTAATACCAAAGTTCATCCCTTTCAGAATCGAGAATAGTGTTAATTTCGTACCATTTTTAACCAACTCTCTATGTTAAGGTAGAACTATGGTGAACTACAGGGTGCGAGCAAGTTATTATACTAGATTACATATGTTATATGCTTGAACAAAATAATTTGAATACAAGTTTCCAATTCATTCGTACAAAGTTAGTTATATGTTTGATATAACTTGCACTTTTTCATATTTGGTAGGAAAATATCATTCTCCGATCTTGAAAAAATTGAAGCGACCTGAGATCTACTCACGAGTTGGTCAGGGATAGGTTCTGATCACTAATGTCATTTGTGGTGACACGAGAACCACTAAATGAGGTAGTATTCATCCCATCGTCCACTAGAGAGATACAAAGCTAGCTAAAAGATTCCTTCCAAAATATTGAGTCGGTAAAAGTAGTTCATTAGACTAAGAACGAGCAAAGTTTGGAATTTTATTAGTGTAAGGGGGCAAGGCAACATTATCTAATACAAGAGATGAAAAAAATGACATGCTTTTGAATAGGAAGAGAATTGGGAATAGTGTAAAAGCAGAAAATGAGATTGCCACGACCCAATGTTAAGTTTACAACCATGAGCCTAAAAAGCGAATCCAAGAGAGAAGAAAGAAAAGCTCTGCCAAACAAAGCCTAACACAAACCCCACCTTCCAACCAAACTCTGCTTTCATTTATTTATTTAACAAATACCATACAGCCATACACTAACTTCCCATGTTATCAAATTCAAAACTATTATCCTCCAAAAACCCAAATCCAAACACACCTCAAAACAAAAGGCAAAAAAACAAACCCAATTTTATTGTTTTTTTTTAACCCTCCCAGAAAAAAGTTCTCTTTTTTTTTTTTGAAGAATTCCCACGCTCTCTCTTGCTTTGAGGACTGCAAGTGCAAGCCTGCTCGCAATTCTCAAAGCTGAATGAATATATTTTTTCTTTCTCTTTTTATAATTTCCCATTTCCTCTTTTCTTTTTCCACTTAAGATTCACCATTCCCATAAACCAAAACACATGCCCTCTCACTCCCCCAACTCACTTCATCATCGCCACCACTTCCTCTTCTTCTTCTTCTTCTTCGCTTCCTCTGTTCTGCTTTTCTGAGCTCTCCACAGCCATTTTCTCCATCTGGGTCAGCTCAGAATCCACCAGAAACAAGGAGAAGAAGAAGATGATTAGCCTTTTAGATTTCTACCATGTAATGACCGCAGTGGTTCCTCTTTATGTGGCCATGATCTTAGCTTATGGCTCTGTGAAATGGTGGAAAATCTTCACTCCCGACCAATGCTCTGGAATCAACCGTTTCGTTGCTCTGTTTGCGGTCCCTCTTCTCTCTTTTCACTTCATCTCCACCAACAATCCCTATACCATGAACCTCCGCTTTATTGCTGCAGATACTCTCCAAAAACTCATTGTTCTCGCTGTTCTTGCCGTTTGGAGCAACATAAGCAAAAGAGGGTGTTTAGAGTGGACTATTACTCTGTTTTCCCTTTCCACTCTGCCAAATACTCTGGTTATGGGGATTCCTCTGCTGAAGGGGATGTATGGGGAGTTTTCTGGGAGTTTGATGGTTCAGATTGTTGTGCTGCAGTGCATTATTTGGTACACATTGATGCTGTTCATGTTTGAATACAGAGGAGCCAGAATGCTGATTTCTGAGCAATTTCCAGACACTGCTGGCTCCATAGTCTCAATCCATGTCGATTCTGACATTATGTCGTTGGATGGAAGGCAAGTTTTGGAAACAGAGGCTGAGATTAAAGAAGATGGGAAGCTCCACGTGACTGTGAGGAAATCAAACGCCTCAAGATCGGACATCTTCTCCAGAAGATCTGTGGGGTTGTCTTCTACAACCCCACGGCCTTCCAATCTGACCAATGCCGAGATTTACTCTCTGCAATCTTCTCGAAACCCCACTCCCAGAGGATCAAGTTTTAACCACACGGATTTCTACTCCATGATGGCCGCCGGTGGGAGGAATTCCAATTTCGGCTCATCGGATGTTTACGGGCTCTCCGCGTCGAGAGGGCCGACTCCGAGGCCGTCAAATTATGAGGAAGATGGTGGGGGAAAGCCGAGGTTTCACTACAATGCTGCGGCGGGAGGCAATGCAGGGCACTACCCTGTTCCGAACCCAGGAATGTTTTCGCCAACGGGGTCGAAAAATGCACAACCCAATGCTAAGAAGTCTGCCAATGGCAATGGGGTTGTGGCTCAAAAAACAGAGGAAGGAAACAGAGATCTCCATATGTTTGTTTGGAGTTCAAGTGCTTCCCCTGTTTCAGATGTTTTTGGGGGAAACCATGAATTTGGGGGAAACCATGATCAGAAGGATGTGAGGTTGGCTGTCTCCCCCGGAAAAGGTAAGTTTCTCTAATGAATTATATTCTGTATTCGCTCTGTTTTTGGTTAGTTCTTCCATTTTTGTTAATTGGGGGTTGGATTTTTCAGTTGAGGGTCGTAGAGAAAACCAAGAGGAGTATGCAGAGAGGGAAGATTTCAGCTTCGGAAACAGAGAGATTCTGAATAATAACAATGGAGGAGCAGAGAAAGTTGGAGATATTAAACCCAAAACCATGCCACCCACCAGTGTAATGACAAGGCTCATTCTGATCATGGTTTGGAGAAAACTCATCAGAAACCCCAACACTTATTCCAGCCTAATTGGCCTCACTTGGTCCTTAGTCTCATTCAGGTGGCCCAAATTCCTCCACTCTGCAACCTTTTTTTCAAAACCCCATTTGGGGTTTTAGCTTTGATTCTGATTATCATTATCTTTCATTATCTTAAGGTGGAATGTTGAAATGCCAGCCATTGTCGCAAAGTCCATTTCTATACTGTCTGATGCAGGCCTCGGCATGGCCATGTTCAGTCTTGGTAAAGTTCTTGAGACATCCCCATTTTTCGCTCTCTCTTTATCTCTTTAATTTAAGAAACAAAAAGAAAAGAAAAGAAAAGGGGCAGCAAAAAACAGGGAAAAGGGAAAGGGAAAACAGTGGCATTGTGAAGTCCCCCCCTCACTACTCTGCTATTTCTGCTTCTCTTTCACTTTTCTGCCTGCTCTGCTCTGTTGTGTGTTGGATTCGATTCAAATGGGTTGGTGGTGGTGATGATGAAAGTTGCTTTTATTAAGGGGGGGAAAAAGAAAGAAGAGAGAGAGAGAGAGAAATGAT
Source organism: Momordica charantia (assembly GCF_013281855.1). Classification (NCBI taxonomy): domain Eukaryota; kingdom Viridiplantae; phylum Streptophyta; class Magnoliopsida; order Cucurbitales; family Cucurbitaceae; genus Momordica; species Momordica charantia. Next base: position 22,586,736 of record NW_028275161.1, read on the forward strand.
TCTAAATGGTGTTGTATGGTGTAAATGACAGGTTTGTTCATGGCTTTGCAACCAAGGATCATAGCATGTGGGAATACAATAGCAGCTTTTTCCATGGCTGTGAGATTCCTTACAGGTCCAGCTGTCATGGCTGTTGCTTCCATTGCTGTTGGCCTTAGAGGAGTTCTCTTACGTGTTGCCATTGTCCAGGTCACCCATTCGCTCCCTCTCTGACACTCCCTCGTTCCTTTTTCTCTGCATATACTCAAAAAATCCTCTCTTTAATATATACATTTATAATACACACTGTAAAGCAGAGTTTATCCAAATGGGTAATGGAAAAAAAATCTTCTTTCTTCTTGAAGGTAAATAATAAGCAAAACAAGAACAGAGGGGTTAAATGAAAACTTACCCTATTAATTTCATACTAATCTCATTCATTGTTTGCCATGATCAGTATTGAATCTGAAATAGAAATAGTATGAGTTGTGAGGTAATATAGGTGAGGAGAGGACCTGTTTGGTGATAAGTTAGGAAACAAACATCTGTGGCTCTGTTTAACATGTTTTTTTGCCCCATGTGTTTGGATTTTCCAAACACAACCACATCTACAAAAAATTCTTTGTTTTTTGTTTGGAACAGGCAGCTCTCCCACAAGGAATTGTCCCCTTTGTCTTTGCCAAAGAGTACAACGTACACCCTGATATTCTCAGCACAGGGTATGTAGCATAGTAATGGTCCTTAATAACTGAATTAAAATGTTTGTTCTTTCCTTTTTTTTACATTCTTTTTTTCTTCTTCTTCTGGGTTTTGCAGAGTTATTTTTGGGATGTTGATTGCCTTGCCCATTACGCTTGTGTACTACATTTTGCTGGGGATCTGAAGGTCAGCCATGGCTGCGGCTGCGGCCGCCATGAGAGGGCATTTCTAAAGCTTCAATTGGCTTTCGGGAAAGAAGATTTTAGAGGGGGGAGAAGATGGAGGAAGTCAAATGGGGAAGGTGAAAGAGGAGAGGATTGAGGAATTTGGGATGAATGTGTGAATCTTCTTTCCAAGTAAAAGAAAAAAGAAAAAGGGGCTGTAAAATCATGATGTTTGGTAGTCAATTATATAAGAAAAAAAAGTGTTTTTGATTTTTCTCCCACTTGTTTTTTTTTTCTTTTTCTTTTACGGGTTTTCCCATTCTGTTTCAATAATTTATGCTACTCGTCAAACGACAAAGACAAGGATAAAAAAAGGAAGCCGGAACACTGTTTTGATTTTCTTTTTTCCAAATCAACCTTCCTCTTTCCTTCCCTTTTTTTTTTCATTTAATTTTCTTACGACTTTATATTAATTAATCTGTTTTTTAGTGTGGAAAGTGCTTTTAGCTGATTACAATCATTTTAAAAATTTCTAAAATCAACACTTTGATTGCTGTTTGTTGGAAGAAAATGTATTTCACCTAAAGACACTTCTCTCTATAATTATCTCCAAACTCGTTTTGATTTTTAAAAAATTTGGTTTGGTTTTTGGGTCCAGTAATAATATAACATGTTATTAGAATAGAATAAAAGATTTTTGAGTTTGATTTTTCTCTCCATGTTATTTTATAGAAGTTTTAGTTTATACTGTGGAGTTAGTAATTCCGACTCAAACTAATATGGATTCATGGTTCGATCCTGTTGAGTTGTGTTTATGTTGGTGGATTATACTTTTGAATTTGATTTTTTTTCTCTATATTTCTTCATATGAAAGTTCATCAATTCGTATTATTAAATAAAGTAGGAAAGTTTCTTTTTTCAACTAATTTCCACGTGAGCAGTACTCTCTCTCATAATATAATTTAGAAGCAAAATTTGAAATATATATATATATATATATTTCTTTTTACAAAGATCGCGTATATTATCATGAAGATAAATATGGATCTCACAACTAAGATTAAGGCATACTTAAGGAGCCAAAAAAAAAAAGACCTACAAATTTTTTTTTTGCAAGAACACAAATAAGGAAGACAATAATATAATTAAAGCAAACAAACAATACTAAAAACATAACATACATTAGAAGTTAGAAAAAATAACAATCCAAATATGAGAATAAATTCCAATCAATCATATCAATAGTTGGGATAGAACAAAAAAGTATCCCGTCAAGTAGTAGGATGAACACATACATCACTATAAACAAATATGTAAAATAATTGGAGTCAAATAAAAGATATTTTACGAATCTTAGAATTTCATTCCTCCGATACTCTAAATTTAGGTGAATCAATCTTTTTAGTCGATCCCTACTAATACAATAAATCTTAAAAAAAGACATTGATATAACACTGCAAATAAATTTAAGGAGACAATCTTAATATGGAGGAAAAAGTGGAAATTCAAATAAAGAATTAACATGAATATTAAGAAGGTGAGAAGAAGGCCCCTCCAATTCCATTGATTTTGGGGTACTATTTTGATGTGGACCTATTTAGAATATTAGCAGACAAAAGTCACAATCCAAAGTTTTTTTTTTTTCTTTTCCCTCTCTCTCACTCCTTTCTACATCTCCTAAATTCCTTTAGTTACACATTACACCTTTTACTGACACCCTTTTTCCTTTTCATTATTGCCTTTTGTTTTCTGCCACTCTCTCTTTTTTGGGTAAAATTTTCAATTTTTCCCCCTTTTATGAAATTTCAACTTCCCAACAAAGTTTCTTTAAAGGGTTTTAAAAGACCAATCCCTTTGATTTTAGGTAGAGTTTTATGTTTGGTAAGTTAAGGGTCATTTCTCAATCACCACCCAACTCCCCCCATTTTAAATGCTCACCAAATATACCTTAAAATACTACTCATATAGTATAGTCTCCATTAACGTGTTTATGGGTCGAACTAGATTGGATCGATATACTTTTTAGATCCAACTAATCAATTGCCAATCGAACCAGGAAATATTTGGAATGGTTTGACTTATTCAAGTCGCTCGTTCAAAATATTGTATAACAAAAAAGAAAAATGTTAATATACTTACATATCTTCTAACATTGAATCGAAATCTGTAAATCATTGTCCGGTAAAAATCTACATTCCATAAATTTAAAAATACAAAATTACTTTTGGAAGTTGTTGGATATAAATAATCCATAAATAATCATTCAATGAAATAAAATTAAAATGTAAATATATTTCTATATAATTTTATGATAAGTAAAATAAATTATTAAAATTAATTAATAATAAATTTGTGTGGTTTCACAAATGAAAATTTGATAATTTAAAATTGAGGGAGCAGGTACAGTATTCATTTCATCGAGGAAAATATTTGATTATACCACTGAAATAAGGATAATCTTTAGCTATCCCTATTTAAAAAATAAATTACACGTATGATTTGATGGGAAAAAAACAGGGTAGAATATTTATAATATTTAAAAACCATAAATAATTATTAAACAAAACATTAGAAACAATTGGAATATGTAAATATGACGTCGAGCGTGCATGCAATATGCATACGCATGGGAAGGAACGAGGCTTATTAGATAAGCTAAATCAAAGAAAATAGTTAATTATTTTAAAAATTAATAATTACTATTAATTAGGTCTAATAATTATAAATTATAACAAATATTGAAATTAAGGAAGCGTCACCACTGCTTCCCAAATGGGCGTCAAAAAGTGCTCATATATATCCAATTTCATCAGTTAACTTAATACTTTATTTGCATGCCTAATAATGATTAATAGTATCCCATTTGCCATAACAATAATAACATTTTTGCTTCAATAATATATAAATTTTCTAATTTTTTGTCTTCAGATTATAACAATGATTCATTATATGTTTATCAATCGAAACGATTTTTATATTGACTTTTGGTTGATTAGGAAAATGATAAATCACGGCAAAATTTAGATTTGGACGAAGCTGATAGATGAAGGAACATGCAAAAGAGAGTAAAAAAGTTCCGACAAGTCAGTTTCGTTCAATATATTACTTGAGATTAGGTTCACATTCTAGAGAAGTGATACAAGACTTCCTATTTATAGAAGTCATTAGCTTCTGACAGGAGTTGATGAACAATTAATACTATCTATACAATTTACGAAGCCTTGAAAAAAGTAGTTGTTAGTTTGTGACGACCTGTTGCATACGTCGAATTTGTCCCTTACGAGGGAAAGTTGTTATAATTTCTACTGGTTGGATTTACGAATGATCGAACGAGCCTTTAAGAAATCACGAACAATTTATTTTGTTTTTTATATGATGTTCTAATTGCACCATTAAAATAGCTCAGTTCACTCCGATAAATGACAGGTTGACATGTGGTCAATGAAAAATTACCTCGAAACATCAATAATTGAACTTAAATGTTCAATAAGATTTAGAAAATCGTAATAGTACTATATTTGTTCCTTATCGATCTGTAAAATTTTGTAGGAGAGAGTTTCTTGTCTCAACAAAGTTCTTCTCCTTTTTGGTAACGAAATTCGAACTCTCGACATCATGGTTTACAACCACATGCTCTAATCGTTTGAGTCACAGGACCCACCTCCACTTCCACCTCCAACGGATGTGTTCTCAGAGGTACTAGAAAAAAGAAAATGAAACTTTTACGTACATTCCTCGTCTATTTTTCACATTCGAATTAAGATATAAAAATGCTCCTCCTTCTGGAAGGTGTAAAACGAGAGAGAGAAGAAAAAGAAAAGGAGAGATATTTCATAATAGAAAATTTGAATAAGATCAATAAACGTGCAACATAATAGCATACAAATCTGAATTCTTAAGTTACAAAAATGTAATTGATGAGCTAAATAACTTTTGATAATATAAAATTAAATTGGAGAGAAGAGAGAGAAATGACAACCCACAATAAATTGTCGTGTAAAGGGTCGACCCGACAGAATTTAGTGGGAGACAATCAAAAACTTACTTTACCCACCACTGAGTGATGGACCGCCTCTGCTTCTCCTATCGCTTTTTTCCCCTCTCTCTCTCTCTCTCTCTCTCTCTCTCTCTCTCTACTTCACACTTATTTCTTGCTTTTAGTTTCTGCTCACTTTAATTAAGATATTATATTAAATATCTATCGAAATATTAGTATTTTCATTTTTATAATATTATAAAAATATATATACCTACCAAATATAAAATTTATAAACAATATTAATATTAATCATTTTTTACTTTTTTAAAAATAGTGAAATAGTTATTTGTTAATCGTTCACGAAATTTTTATTTTTATAATATTTTTTGAAAAATCTACCGACATCGATACTTCTGTATAATTAAGGTATCGACATTTAAAACTTTAGATTCTAAGTTAATTATTTTTCATTTCAAATCAATCAATCCATGTAAAATAAATATGCTATTACTATTTCCCGGAGTATTGAATCTATTAAATGCGCTTCTAGAAAGGAAAAAATTAAAAAGCACTTAAATAAAATTAAATATTAAACAGTAACGAAATTTAATGAGAGAGAATACGACAGACAACATTAAAAAGCCAACCACTGACTGGACGACTACTAAAGTAGCCCATGCCTGCCTAACCTTTTCGAATTTGCTTTTTCAAATCCACAAAATATATATATATATTATATAAATCAATTATTAAATTATCACCCCAAACTTCTTTCATGTTCATGTTAAATTACAAAAATATTAAAGAAAAAAGCTCCTATATTTTAAAAAATGTCAATACTGTCACATTCCATAAACGCTTTAAAATTACTTTTTCTATAAATATTTGTTAATATTTTGAACGAAAGATTTTACATTGTGAAATTTGAAATGATTTGGCAATTAACTTCAAAATTTTACCAAAATTTTATTTCTTTTGTTGGTAAGAGAGTTTGTTTCTATATTGTCCACTAATTTTGTCAAAATCTTATTTTAAAAAATGGCAACTTATTTCACATTTTTTTTATTTAATCTAGGTAAATTTTCATGTTAATTATCACGACGTTCTAAATTGTATCACGTCAACTTTTAGTCCAAAATATTAACAGATATTTATTCCAAAAAGTACTTTTCAAACGATGACATGAGTAGTTTAGAAAAGAATGGAATACTTCGGTTTTTATTTATTATTATTATTATTTTGTGTGTGTGTGTGTAATTTAGTGTTATGTCAATATGCATTTGGATTGGTTGGGAACTTGGGTGGAATTTCTCTACGGAGGGTCTCGAACAACGGCAACTACCCCAGCGCCATCTTCATCAAACGTTTATTTGGGCCCACAAGAAATGGGCCTTTCAAATCCAGAATTTGGGCCTCTATCCTTCACGTCTCAAGATTTTTTTTTGGGAAATCCTTACGAATGGCTACTTAAGAAGAATGGTGAAACACATTGTTAGCTATCCCTACTTTTTTTTTTTTTTGTCAATTTGAGTTTAGTGAAGCGGTAATCGACAATTATCTTTAATTAAGAGGTCACGAACGAGTTCAAATCTCCCACCCTACTTGGAATTCGAAATCCTATTATTTTTGTCAACTTTCTTATTATAGAATATCACCAATTTTTTCCGTTACACTTTCAAACAAATTGGCAAAACATAGGATTCTTCAATACATTGCACTATAACAAAGTATCAATTTATTAGAACGGTTCATATGTAACTTCAAACATATTACTTTTTGTCTAGGATTAAAATGAAATTGGTTTGAAATGCACTAAAACGAGCCATTGAAGAATTTCATCAAAATATCAATACTCTTAAAATCAGTGTAAATGTTTCTTTCATCTCATGGATCACCTTATAAAAAATTTACTGATCGAAACTTTGCCATAGTAAGTGTTGAAAAGAAAGTATGTATGATGATGATCACGATGAAAAAAAAAAAGGATGAAGGTGA